>NW_027420391.1:0-51794 GCF_009905375.1 Apium graveolens
CATTTTATTGGTACTAATATGTAAAGTACCGTACATTCACAAGGTATATGCAGTCCGTCGAAGGCCTCAAGAGGTACCTCATGGCATGGCTCCACCTGTAGTCCAGCTAGGTTCATTTTGCTATACGTCCGATGAAATAGAGATTAGACGAACTCCCTTCATCTAGTAACACTTTCCATATATTATTTCCCCGATGACATGGTGGATTCAGCGGATCTTCATAAGGTTATTGACATCCTTGTAGTCCTCTTTCTTGAAGGAGAGCGACATAGTCTATCTAGAAGGCTGAACTAGTATAAATTAAAACTTGACGAGCGTACCTTTTCTTGAAATTTTTACTGTCAACTCAAAGGGTATTGCTTCCCGAATTTGTCTTCACCTCTCCCTGATATCTCATTTTTGGCTCTGTTTCCTTGTCTCATTCGGCCCCAACTCATCCCTCGAGTCTCTTAGAAATTCATTGAGTTCTTCAGCCTTGATCATTTTTTCAATCAGCTTCTTCAAGTGAAAATTCATCACTATTTTGCTCATTATATTCTTGGTAGTAACAATACATATCGGAATTCTTCTTGTGGTTGGCCATCTTAATTTTAGCTGGTCGGAAGAAAACTGGGTTGCCTTTTATTTAGTGGAAAATTTTGGAAATCAGCGCATTAAGTGGTGTAAACCCAGTCAATTATCTAACTCTTCGCCTTTCCAAGCCTCAATCCGTTTCCTTCTTATCATTAACCATTTAATTCATTTCGGGAGTATTCGTAGTGGCTTGACAGCCGGTTACGGTCACCTCTTCGGGGCTCCCTATATCCCTCCAGAATCTCCATCTTCCTTCAAATGTACTTACCCCTCATATATATACCATTCATGGACTTTGGGATATAATCATAAATTGAGAATAAAAAGGGAAAAACATATAAATCATTGAAATTGGAAATTCATATAATGTCCTACATGCTTCGCCATTAGGAGATTCAAATAGCATTACTAAAGTAAATGACTAAATTTAATAATCCAAAATAAATAAACAGGAAGGCTTTAGAGAGGTGTACTAGAAAAATTTGCGGAATCTGGAAGTGTACCAAGTGTTTTTAATAGGTTCGCATTCCAAAGTCTTTAGCTTATACGTTCCCGGCCTTATGACTTCTGCTACAAAGTAAGGGTCTCTCCAATTTGCCTGAAGTTTTCCTTGCATAGCAGACATTGAAATTGCTAACTTCCTCACCACTAGGTAATCGACAAAGAAAGTGTGCTCCTTTACACACTAATCATAATACTGGGTTTCCTGAAGTTGGTATTTGAGGTTTCTATGGCGAGCTACTTCGCTTTCTTCTTCAAGAAGGTCTATATTGGCTCTTAGGCCAACTTCGTTGCTTTACAAATTAAACACTTCGGTTCGGTAAGTTGATAATCTAAAAAGTATTTCGATCGTGGATGGTCTTGGGGTTATCCGATAAGCCCACAAGACCCCACAATTCTTCACCCGATAAATCTTTGGCTTCGCCCAACCTCTCTTTGATTCCATCGAAAATAATCTTATTTGTTTTTCATTCACCCCATTGCCTTGAGGATGACCCATAGAGCTGAATTTTTGTTGGATCTCGAATTGGTGCAAGAAATTCATTTTATCATTCCTTTTAATTCCAATGATTAAATAAATAAAGCAATTAGTAATTTTTTTAAAAGCTGTATCATTTTTCTCAAATGTATAACTTGTCTGTCAAAATTTTTGTATTGTATCTTATACCTCTAAAAATTTAATTTGATTAAATGTTGTTATAAAATAAATATTAATTTGTATATGACAATAAATATGTGCATTATAGTGAGATCTATTGTAGTAGTGCTTATATTATTGTTAGTTAGGGTTGTAGTAGTACTTATATTAGTGCTAGTTGAGGTTAGTGGGGATTTTATAAATAATATCACTAAAAAAATTAAAATTTTCGAGAAAATATCATTTTTAAGTTAAATTTTTATACAATGCTACCACTTGATTTTTAGAATCTCATTTTGTTTACAATACAAAATAAATTAGAGTAATACTTCTTTACCTATTCGCTTGTAAATATACATCGAATTAATTTATATATACATGGAGCACACTTTGTTAGATCTTATTTTTATAGAAGGAAAAGAATTCGAAATTTGTAATAAGAAATTGATACTAAAATAGAGAAACAATTTAAACTGTATTCCGCACATTAAAACCCATCATACACAATTGGGTCCTATAAAATATAGGATATAAAAAAGGTAGGTAAAACCCTAATATGAGAAATGAACTTATACATGGTTAGAAAATAATAATTTCGTTATTTTTATTTTCTATGAAAGAGTATTTTGGTATGAAAGAGTATTTTGGTTCTCCAACAAGATTTTGAGGTTATCATGAATTGATGTTATTTAACAAGATTAAGGTAATAATTTGAATTTCATTGTTCTTCATGTTGGCTAAGAAATACTATTGTCCTTTAAAAAGGTATTGTTATGTAAAAAAGTGAAAAGGCTGTAAATCATTTTAAAAATATAAAATATATTTTAATATGTGTTCCTAATCTATGTAAAAGAAAAGTTTTGCGATATTTAAAATATAATAAAAGGATAAAAATAGAGATATGAGTAAGAGTTCTGTAAGAAAAAGAACAAAAAAAGTACAACCAAACCACTGGTTATTATTAGAAGTTACTAGGTTTTATGAAGCTTCCTCTAGAATTAGTTACTAACACGTGGTTGTTATTAAAAGTTAATAGGTTTTATGAACCTTCATCTTTATATATATATCTATATAGTCTTAATCTAATACAAACTAATATATATATATATAGTCTTAATCCAAAATATACTATATTAAAATACAAACTTCACCACCCAACACACAACTCCACCTTATTCGCTCTATTTTTAATTGAATTTTTCCGTTAACTGGTGAACTCTTTTTACATCCTCCAATAATCAGTATGAATACCATATTTGATATATTTCGGCAATAAATCATAATTATGCTTACGAGAATCACCAAAATCTACCGGTTCCTGAAATAGTATTGATTTCAGCTTAGTGATTCAGGTAAGCTTAAATAATGATTTCTCTTCAAAATATAGCAAATATGCTACGCAAATTGTTGAGCGGGAGATGGAGAAAAATATGGTAAAATTATTTTTATATATTAAGTTAACGATTAATGGAAAAAATCAAATTAAAAACGATTCAGAAAATATATACATGAACACATAATGCACATGGATGAGAGAGAAAGAGACTAAACATGTAGCTCTTATTGGTTAGTAGTTTGTATTCTAATATTGGTTTGTATTTGGATGAAGTTTTCCTTGTTTAACGGCTATTGACATTGCTAACTTCCTCCCACTGGGTAACTGAAAAAGAAATTGTACTTTTTTACACCTCAATCATAATAATGGGCTCCCGGAAGTTGGTATTTTAGGTTTTTCTGGTGGACTACTTCACTTTCTTCTTCAAGAAGGTCTACATTAGCTCTTAGGCCAACTTTATTGCTTTCCAAATCAAACACTTCGGTGGGGAAAGTGTCTAGACCCATTTCAACCACGAGAAGCATGAGTTCGACAAGCCAATCTGAAAGGCGTTTCGCTCGTGGATGATCTTGGCATTTTTAGATAAGTCCAAAAGACCCATCACAAATTTTCGGCACATAAATCTTTGGCTTCTCCCAACCACTTTTTGATTCCATCGAAAAAAATCGTAGTTGTGGCTTCAATCTCCCCATTTCCTTACGATGACCGACATAGCTGAATTTTTGTAGGATCTCGAATTGGTGCAAGAAATTCATTTTATCATTCATTTTAATTTCTATGTTAAATTAACAAAGCAATTAGTAAATATTTTTAAAAATTGTATCATTTTTCTCATACGTATAACTTTGTCAAACATTTAGTATCCTATCTTATACCTCTAAAAATTTAATTTTATTAAATGTTTTTATGTAAATATTAATTTTATGTGACAATAAATTTGTGCGTTATAGTGAGAGGTATTTTAGACTTAAATCTATTGTAATAGTACTTCTATTATTATTAGTTAGGTTGTAGTAGTACTTATATTATTGTTAGTTGAGGTAAGTGGGGAATTTATATATCTCACTTAATAAAATTTAAAATTTTGGAGAAAATATCATTTTTAAGTTAAATTTTTTATACAATGCTTACCACTTGATTTTTAGAATCTCATTTTATTCATAATACAAAATAAATTAGATTAATACTTGTATACCTATAGGCTTGTAATGTACATCCAATTAATTTATATAATACTGAGCACACTTTGTTAGATCATATTTTTATAAAAAGTAAAAAAATTCGAAATTTGTAATAAGAATAGGATACTATAACAAAAAACAATTTAAACTATATCGAGGCCCATTAAAATCAGTGATACATAATTGGGCCCTACAAAATAGAGGATATGAAAAAGGTAGGTAAAACCCTAATATAAGCAACTAGTACATGCTCTAAAATAATAAATTGGTGTTATTTGTATTTTCTATGAAAGAGTATTTTGGTTAACAACATTTGGTGGTTATCATGAATTGATGTTGTTTACCAAGGTTAAGGTAATAATTTGAATTTCTTCAATTTCCTTTCTTATGCGTTTTTTTCACAAATTATATATAAATATTAAAACACTAGAATAAGTATCCTATTTTTCTTGTACATATGTATGTAGGTTGACATGAAATGTCACTTGTATTTGTTTTTACATGACCTCCATTTCAAGAATTATCCTTTTCAACATTATATGTCAAGGTAAGAAAAACAAATTCAGTTATATTTATATTATATTTTTTGTTCCTCATAAATAATATGCATGATACATTAAAAAAACAAAAAATTATAGATAGGAAGCCCACATATTATTTATATTTATGTTCATATTTGTTTAATTATCTTATTAAATTTATTTTATATTTGTGTGACCTTACTTAGGAGACATTTGGACATGAATTATTTTTTTCTTGTTATTTGCAACAAGTTCCACAAAAAATGATAAAATTCTTAAGTTCGTTATCTTTGTCCTCTTTATCAATGCTCCAAGTCCCTTCTCTTGTAAGCTTTCTTTGTAATTTTTTAACTTTTCTTATGCAAACATTTAACATAAATGCAAAAGTATATAGTATAAGTGGGTCTATTGTGAGGTGTGATTTTTATTTTTTAGTGTATACATGACAACCCACTCGAAAGTACTATGTATTAACCTAATAACACACGAAGTTTACTTATATTCCGAGTTTCTCCAAAACCCCCAAAAAAATAAGCATAACATTTCTTATATACATGCATAAAAAGAAAATATAATAATGAGTATATACCTCCAGAAAAGCTCCAAGCTCCAAAACCTTAAAGTTCCAAAGCTCATTTCAAGCTCCAAAAATTCTACTTAAGTATATCTTACTAGGTGAAGCTCAATTTGAAGCTCCAAAGTTTGAATTTGAATCGGGGCTTAAATTAAGGTTTATGAGAAAGGAGAAAAAGATGAGACATGACTGAGATTTTTAAGATATGAGAGAAAGAGGGGAGAGATGAGAGAGATATGAGTGATGAAAGAGAGATGAAAGGTGAGAAAGACGAGAAAGAGACGGTGAGAAAGATGAGGCTAGCAGAGAGAAAGAGGGGAAATAGGTGAGAGATATTTTGGAAAAGGGGGAATAAAAAGGGGAAATAATTTGTTAAAATTAAAGGGGAAAGTGTACTGAAACTGAGGGTAAAAAGGATAAGTCATTTTTTATTTTTTTAAAAGTAGCCATTAAAAGGGTTAAAAAAATCAGCCGATGTCAAAGTTCGAAGCATATATTTGGCCTTTTTCATTTTTGATCATAGAAAACGGCTAGTATGGGAAATCGATATCAGCATTTCTATTCAACATCGCTTATTTATAAACGGATGTTAAACAGACTTTTAATATCGGGTGCATTACATGCCGATGTTTAAGCATCGATGTTGTATCTACTATTTTTAGTAGTGAGTAGTTTGAGGTTCCTTCATCTCGGTAGCATCAAGTTTACTATCAGCAATTTCCTTGATAACATATTTTGTACATATTCTAATATATCATCCCAATTCTTATTCCTGATCAAGGCTTGCTTCTTCTTAATTTTTAGCTTTCTATAATATGCTGCAAAGTGTCCAACTCCATCTTAATTATAAAACTTGATCTTTGACTTCGTAATTTTCCCAGACCTTGACTTCTTCCCATAATTTTTCTCTAATTCCTTTTATCAGAGTCTGAGGAACTATAGCCTTTTCTGAAAAACTCTTTTCTTTCTTGAAATCCTTATAGCCCAGATTTATAAAGCTTTTAACTAGAGAGCAGCCATCTGTAGGATATTTTCATCATTATCATGATCCCTTTTAGTGTCTGAATAATTATTAGAGTTTGAGTCATCATCAGTATTTGATGACTCGGTATCAGACTTTGCAATCATGGCCTTTCGTTTCGAAATGGTTCTTTCTTACAGATTTCTCTCTTGGATTTTCTTTAAACGTGGGAGTAACATGTCTTGTCCTTCGCCCTTTTCACTTATTTTTGCTCGATCTTCAGTTCACGAGTTTTCAGCATTCTATATATATCTCATCTAGAGATGTATCTTCAAGAACATAGTTATCCCTTATTGATATAACTTTCAAGTCCCACTTTTCAGGGAGTACAAGAAGAAACTTCAAGTTCGAATCTTTTGGATCATACTTTTTATCAACAAGTGATAAATCATTCAACAATTTCCGAAATATATCATAGATTTCAGTCAAAGACATCAACTTTTGAGTCAAAGTGATCATACTCGTGAGTGAGTATTGTCCTTCCATTCTTCTTGATAGCAGTTGTGCCTTGACACTTAACCTCTAAAGTGTCTCAAATTTCCTTGGCTTTTTTGCATCCAATCACCCCATTGGATATCATACTGCCTAGACTTTTATGCAAAAGATTTCCAAGTTTTATATTTTTCATAATAGATTAAAGATCTCCATGATAGTAATCCTTTTTATCCTTTACAACCATATTTTTTCTTGATCAAGAATAACAACTAGTTTCATGGGCCTATGAGGTCCATCATACATCATGTTCAAGTATTTAGGATTTGTTGCCTCCAAACATATGGCCATCTTGACTTTCAAGAAAGGATATTCATTAATCTTCAAGATTAGAAATTTGATGGATTCATATATGTTCATATTATGGTTGATTTGGTTTGTTGCTAGTGGTGGTGGAAGATTTTCTTGAGTTTTTTTTATCTTCCATTAATGATTATTATATCGAATTAGGTACTGAATAATGAAGAACAATTTTTATATTAATGGATAAAAGTTGATTAAGGCTCTCTCAGAGGATGTGCAACTATCCTTGAGAGCTTCTATTAGTTATATACTAATACATCAATTTCTTCTGACATGAATTTTTTTGAAGTTTTGTCTTTGTTATCCATTTTTGAATATTCATGAAATAGCTCAATTTAGACCCATATGGGGTAGGTTGTGGGGTTGGACAAAAATTAGGTTTCTGGACTGGACTACACTTTGAATTTAGATTTTGGTCTCCTTTTTTTATTTTTTTTTAAAATTTACTACATATTTCTAGAGGATGAACCCATGTTCACAATAGGATTTGTCACTTGCAGGAGATGTACTTCCCAAAAGCAGCTCACGAAGAATTTCAGGTTCTCCAAATAGTTGATAAACCTTAGGCTCTTTATATTTTAAAGATGTCTCAGCTCTTATAAAATTCTACCATAAAAATTGTAAATCATTTTAAAATATATATATATTTTTGATATGTTTTCATCATGCCTATAAAGGAATAATTTTTCAAAATTTAAAAACAATAAAAAGATAAAAAATAGAGAAATGAGTTCCTTAAGAAAAAGAACAAAAAAAGTACAATTAGTTCATAGCGTATGGTTAATATTAAAAGTTACTAGTTTGTGTGAACCTTCCTCTAAAATTTGTTATTAACAAGTGGTTATTAATTTATTCAAAATAACAAGTGGTTATTAATAAAAGTTATTGGGTTCTATGAACCTTCATCTAGATGATTGATGAAGGTTTAACCATAACCCAATTTTAATGGTAACCTAGTAACTCACCCACAATCATGAAGGTTTGTTCTCTAACTCATCATTTCTTTCTTTAATTCATTCTCTATTTATATTCTTTTGTTCTTATTGTGCATTTCATAGATTTAAAATTTTACCTAACACATTAAACTTTAATAATTGTATTAAAATTATATTGAACACATATATAAATATTTTACACAAAAAACAACTATACAACATAAAATAATATATAAACGCTAAAATGAATGCTTATAAACTTAAATCATATATTTATTTATATTTTACTTTATTTCAAAACATTACATAAAATACAATGTATAAAATATAGAACATGAAAAATAGAGCATATAATAAATAGAAAAACGGAAGGAAGTACATAATTCAAAGAATTACAACACATATCAAAATATAGAAAATGTGAAAAAATATAAATGTTTAAAAGTTATTTAAAGTATTAAAAAATATTGAAAATTCAAACTCCAAGAAATTTACCTTACACATTAAATTTCAATATTGATATGTAATATTAAACATACACTTAACATTTTTAATTTCATTACAAATATAAATAAGTTGCAAAAAACACAATTAGAGAACAAAAATATAAATAGAACTCAAAAATGATGTTAAACAAAATTAAATCATATATTTAAAGAAATTTAATTTATTAAAAATACAGAACATTATACAATTTATAAAAATATAGAACATAAAAATTAAAGCATATAACAATAGAGATAGAAAGAATTATAAAATATATAAGACAAACAAATTACATAAGAAGTAAAAATACTAAACCTCTAAAAACTGAATGCTTAAAAGTTTTTTAAGTGTTAGAAAATATTTGGCAAATGACAATTAATGGAAGAAATATCTATTTTTACTGCATTTAACATAGAACATGGGTTTGTAGATGGCAAGAAATATATTGGAGGTTGAGATCCAAAAATTGTAGACTTTGTCATGCATCAAGATAAGTCACCGGGTCCACATGGGTTGAAGCCGAATTTTTCAAACTTATTGGAATATTGTTAGAAGATATGTTGTTCAATTTTGTGGGACTTTCTTTGATACAGAACATGAGAACATGGGCCAAGGGAACTAAATCTTACGCTTATACATCTTATTTAGATATTCGACCAATCTCTCTTGATAATGTTCTGATGCGTATATTATCTAAGGTGCTGGAGAATAAGTTTAAATGATGTTTAAACTCGATAATGTTTAACAAACAAAGTGCTTTTAATGAAGGGATGCTATTAACTTATAATGAAATGATTGCATTTGAAGTCATAGGGAAAAAAGGACGTGGTTGGTTTAAAAATTTATATTTTTAAGGCATAAGATAGGTTGGAATAAAGATTTATTAAACAAATGTTGCATAAATTTGGTTTGCATTGAGCCTGGATTTCTAGGACTATGATATGTGTTCTGAAATTCTCGTATAGTTTTGTACACAGTAGTGGAATTTTTGTTGATGTGCATCCGCAACGGTGACTTCGACATGGAGATCCAATCTCTCCCTACTTGTATATTCTATGCGCGGAAGGTTTAAATCTATCATTAGAAAGTTAGAAGAAACATGTATGCTTCATGGAGTTAAGGTTTCTAGAGGAGCTCCAAGTATCTCCCATGTGTTTTTGGGTGATGATTATTTTTTCTTTTTCAAGCAACGAGTGTAGACGCAAGGAATATGAAGTGTATTTTATAGAGGTGTGGGCGTTTGTCTGGACAAGTAGTCAATTATGTTAAGTCTACTGTGTTCTTTAGTCCTAATACTTGTGCTGATAATTGAAAACTCGTATGTCACATCCCGGGGGTTGAAGAAATTGAATTGATAAACCACGAAAATATCTTGAAATGTCAATATAGTGGTGGTCTGAGAGTTAGGAGTTTGAGGAACTTCCATACAATTATGCTTGCCAAGCAATATTGGAGAATCATTAGTGGAACATCTAACATATACTTTAACTTACTCCCCTTCGGTGGTGGGCTCCACAATTGTGCAAGATAGGTCAGCCTAGAGTTTTTCTAGTTCAATGTTTAACAATTGCTTATTTCCATTGGGTTTGGCCTCCGAATGCTTGCTTTCACCACCGGTGTCATTCTCTTCATAATCTTGATCTTTGTCGAGATTTTTAGCATGATGATTCTTGTTGTCCCCTGTGTCTTCTCTCATGTCCCAAGACTCCCTTCTCAGTTGGGTACTACATCTTGAGATTGGGGATTGACCCAATAGCTTGGAAGGCCAAAAAGAATGGTTGTCCTAGGAGTGCGTTGTAGGGTATTTTAGAATCTTACGATGTAGAATTTTACTTATTTTACGATGTAGAATTTTACCTATATGACATTTTATGGTACTAATATGTAACGTAATCGTACATTCACAAGGTATATGCAGTCCGTCGAAGGCCTCAAGAGGTACCTCATGACAATGCTACCTGTAGTCCAGCTAGGTTCATTTTGTTATACGTCCGATAAAATAAGATATTAAATGAACTCTTCTTCCTCTACTAACACTTTTCCATATATTATTTTCCACCGATGACATGGTGGATTAATCAGCGGATCTCCATAAGTTATATGACATCCTTGTAGTCCTCTTTATGACAGGAGAGCGCCATAGTCTATCTAGAAGGGTTGAACTGGTATAAATTATAAACTTGACGAGCGTACCTTTTCTTCAATTTTCACTGTCACATCAAGGTTATGCTTCCCCGAATATTGTCTTCACCTCTCCCTGATATCTCATTTTGGGCTCTGTGTTCCTTTCTCATTCAGCTCAACGCATCCCTCGGGTTCTCTTAGAAATTCATTGAGTTCTTCAGCCTTGATCATTTTTTTCAATCAGCTTCTTCAAGTAAAAACATTCATCACTATTTTGCTCATTATATTGTTGGTAGTACAATACATATCGGAACTCGTCTTGTGGTTGGCCAGCTTAATTTTAGCTGGTCGGAAGAAAAAACTGGGGTGCCTTTCATTTAGTGGAAAATTTGGAAATCACGCATTAAGTGGTGTAAACGCAATCAATTATCTA
This sequence comes from Apium graveolens, assembly GCF_009905375.1. Classification (NCBI taxonomy): domain Eukaryota; kingdom Viridiplantae; phylum Streptophyta; class Magnoliopsida; order Apiales; family Apiaceae; genus Apium; species Apium graveolens. The sequence continues at coordinate 11,118 of NW_027420391.1, forward strand.
ACTCTTTGCCTTATCCAAGCCTCAATCCGTTCCTTCTTATCATAACCAGTTGATTCATTATCGAGAGTATTCGTAGTGGCTTGACAGCCGGCTACGGTCACCTCTTCGGGGCTCCCTATATCCTCCAGAATCTCCATCTTCTTCCTTCAATGTTCTTACACCTCATATATATACCATTCATGGACTATGGGGATATAATCATAAATTGAGAATTAAAAAGGGAAAAACATATAAATTTTATTGAAATTGGAAATTCATATAATGTCCTACATGCTTCACCATTTAGGAGATTCAAATTGCAATTACTAAGTAAATGACTGAATTTAATAATCCTAAATAAATAAACAGAAGGCTTTAGAGAGGTGTACTGGAAAATTTCTGGAATCTGGAAGTGTACCAAGTGTTTTAATAGGTTCGCATTCCAAAGTCTTTAGCTTATAGGTTCCCGGCCTTATGATTTCAACTACAAAGTAAGGGTCTCTCCATTTGCCTGATGTTTTCCTTGCATAGCGGACATTGAAATTGCTACTTCCTTATCACTAGGTAATCGACAATGAAAGTGTGCTCCTTTACACACTAATCATAATACTGGGTTTCCTGAAGTTGGTATTTGAGGTTTCTATGGCGAGCTACTTCGCTTTCTTCTTCAAGAAGGTCTATATTGGCTCTTAAGCCAACTTCGTTGCTTTACAAATTAAATACTTTGGTGCGGTAAGTTGAAAATCTAAAAAGCATTTCGATCGTGGATGGTCTTGGGGTTATCCGATAAGCCCACAAGACCCATCACAATTCTTCACCCAATAAATCTTTGGCTTCGCCCAACCTCTCTTTGATTCCATCGAAAATAATCTTATTTGTTCTTAATCACCCCATTGCCTTGAGGATGACCAAAGAGCTGAATTTTTGTTGGATCTCGAATTGGTGCAAGAAATTCATTTTATCATTCCTTTTAATTCCATTGATTAAATAAATAAAGCAATTAGTAATTTTTTTTAAAAGCTGTATCATTTTTCTCAAATGTATAACTTGTGTGTCAAAAATTTTTGTATTTGTATCTTATACCTCTAAAAATTTAATTTGATTTAATGTTGTTATAAAATAAATATTAATTTGTATATGACAATAAATATTTGCATTATAGTGACAGGTTTTTTAGACTTGAATCTATTGTAGTAGTGCTTATATTATTGTTAGTTAGGGTTGTAGTAGTACTTATATTAGTGCTAGTTGAGGTTAGTGGGGATTTTATAAATAATATCACTAAAAAATTAAAATTTTTGAGAAAATATCATTTTTAAGTTGAATTTTTATACAATGCTACCACTTGATATTTAGAATGTCATTTTGTTTACAATACAAAATAAATTAGAGTAATACTTCTTTACCTATTAGCTTGTAAATATACATCGAATTAATTTATATAATACATGGAGCACACTTTGTTAGATCTTATTTTTATAGAAGGAAAAGAATTCGAAATTTGTAATAAGAAATTGATACTAAATAGAGAAACAATTTAAACTGTATTCCCCACATTAAAACCCATCATATACAATTGGGCCCTATAAAAGATAGGATATAAAAAAGGTAGGTAAAACCCTGATATGAGAAATGAACTTATACATGGTTAGAAAATAATAATTTGGCATTATTTTTATTTTCTATGAAAGAGTATTTTGATATGAAAGAGTATTTTGGTTCTCCAACAAGATTTTGAGGTTATCATGAATTGATGTTGTTTAACAAGATTAAGATAATAATTTGAATTTCATTGTTTCTTCATGTTGGCTAAGAAATACTATTGTTCTATAAAAGGGTATTGTTATGTGTAAAAAAGTGAAAAGGCTGTAAATCATTTTAAAAATATAAAATATATTTTAATATGTGTTCCTAATCTATGTAAAAGAATAATTTTGCGATATTTAAAATATAATAAAAGGATAAAAAGTACAATCAAACCACTCGTTATTATTAGAAGTTACTAGGTTTTATCAAGCTTCCTCTAGAATTAGGTACTAACATGTGGTTGTTATTAAAAGTTAATACTTGTTTACCTATAGGCTTGTACATGTACATCCAATTAATTTATATAATACCGAGCACACTTTGTTAGATCATATTTTTATAACAAGTAAAAAAATTCGAAATTTGTAATAAAAATAGGATACTATAACAAAAAACAATTTAAACTATATCAGGCCCATTAAAATCAGTGATACATAATTGGGCCCTACAAAATAGAGGATATGAAAAAGGTAGGTAAAACCCTAATAAAAGCAACTAGTACATGGCTCTAAATAATAAATTGGGGTTATTTGTATTTTCTATGAAAGAGTATTTGGTTAACAACATTTGGTGGGTATCATGAATTGATGTTGTTTACCAAGGTTAAGGTAATAATTTGAATTTCTTCATTTTCCTTTCTTATGCATTTTTTCCACAAATTATATATAAATATTAAAACACTACAATAAGTATCCTATTTTTCTTGTACATATGTATATAGGTTGACATGAAATGTTACTTGTATTTATTTTTACATGACCTCCATTTCAAGAATTATCCTTTTCAACATTATATGTCAAGGTAAGAAAAACAAATTTAGTTATATTTATATTATATTTTTGGTTCCTCATAAATAATATGCATGATACATTAAAAAACAAAAAATTATAGATAGGAAGCCCACATATTATTTATATTTATGTTCATATTTGTTTAATTATCTTATTAAATTTATTTTATATTTCTGTGTGACCTTACTTAGGAGACATTTGGACATGAATTATTTTTTTCTTGTTATTTGCAACAAGTTCCACAAAAAATGATGAAAATTCTTAAGTTCATTATCTTGTCCTCTTTATCAATGCTCCAAGTCCCTTCTCTTTCTCCTCTTCATCAATCTAGGCGTGTAAGCTTTCTTTGTAATTTTTTAACTTTTCTTATGCAAACATTTAACATAAATGCAGTTGTGCCTTGACACTTAACCTCTAGAGTGTCTCAAATTTCCTTGGCTTTTTTGCATCCAATCACCCTATTGGATATCATACTGTCTAGACTGTTATGCAAAAGATGTCCAAGTTTTATATTTTTGATAATAGATTAAAGATCCCCACGATAGTAATCCTTTTTATCCTTTTCAACCATATTTTTTTCTTCATCAAGAATAACAACAACTAGTTTCATGGGCCTATGAGTCCCATCATACATCATGTTCAAGTATTCAGGATGTGTTACCTCCAAACATATGGCCATCTTGACTTTCGAGAAAGGATATTCATTAATCTTCAAGATTAGAAATTTGATGGATTCATATATGTTCATATTATGGTTGATTTGGTTTGTTGCTATTGGTGGTGGAAGATTTTCTTGAGGTTCTTTATCTTCTATTAATGATTATTTTATCGAATTAGGTACTCAATAATGAAGAACAATTTTTATATTGAATGGATAAAAGTTGATTAAGGCTCTCTCAGAGGATGTGCAACTATCCTTGAGAGCTTCTATTAGTTATATACTAATACATCAATTTCTTGAGACATGAATTTTTTTGAAGTTTTGTTTTTGTTATCCATTTTTGAATATTCGCTAAATAGCTCAATTTAGACCCATATGGGGTAGGTTTTGGGGTTGGACAAAAATTGAGTTAGGTTTCTGGACTGGACTACACTTTGAATTTAGATTTTGGTCTCCTTTTTATTATATTTTTTAAAAATTTACAACATATTTCTAGAGCATAGGTACCTTAAGAGTTTGGAGATCTTATTATTTGTTTGTATTTTTTTAACATATTGAAATGATTAAAGAATTATTTATTCCAATCAATCATTTGGATTAAAATAACTCAAAGGACTATAAAAAATGGTGAGTACCATATATAAGTAATATAAATGATATTTAAATAATTTTAATATATTTTTGTGAGCATTAATTATTTGTTGAAAATATATTCTCATTATAAAATAAAGTTACAAACTTATAATTCTTTCCATAAATGATTACTTTGTATAATTATTAAAATATTTTTTCAAAAAAATTATATTGTCTAACTCTAATATAACTGGTAGATTCAAATTATAACTAAAAATTACAAAGTTGGTATAAAATTCAACTTGTCATTTTCTACCATTTGTTAGTTAGAAAAAAAAGCTTAGTGGGCCACATAATAGTCATTTCTTACCAAACTCAATAAAAATTATGATGAACTACTTAAAACCTTAGACCAAGCTTAGACCAAGCTTAGTAATGTAACTCCTTAGTTTTGATGATCACAACACAACAAGCCATCATGTTGTTATCTAAGATTGTTTGCACCATATATGAGCTTAATGACATTGCTGTTTAAGCATCATGACAGCAAGCTCTCATGTAATTTATTTTAGCAAGCTATGATCACGTTATTCAAAATAATAGCAAGCCAAGATGGACAGTCCAGATTCAACAAGGAAACAAATTTTCAAGGAGAAATTTTAGGAATTTCTTTTAATAAATTGTAAGGAGTCTCTATTATATTATATGTGGTTTATATATATTAGAGCTCAGTTATAAAATGTTTTCTAACTTTAAAATAGTTCCTAATTTGTAGGAGTTTGTTTCCTTTTCAAACTCTATCTCCTACAAATCTGATTGGAAAATGTTTTATACTCATACAAAATAAAGACTTTTTCTGATCGTTTTTCTTTCTTTCTCTCTTCTATCAAACGTATACATGAACGTTGGAAATCATCCCAACTAATTTAAATGTTAAGATTGGATTCTAACCATTTTAAGTTGTTGAGGTTGTTTTGAACGTTAGTGTATATTTCTATATGAGTTTTCTTACAGTTTATATGACTGACGTATTACACCAAGAACACTCACAACTCACTGATCTTTATTGGTTATAAAATACTCTCAAGCTCTTAATTATATACACCTGTTTTATCTTAGAGAGTCTATAGTTTGAGTTATAATTACTTTATCATTCGATTTATATTGTTCAATTTATATTGATTAGTTGCTGGATAGTTGCCTAAGGGAAACAAGGGTTTGGTGAACTAGTGCTAGAGAAGTTTGTACTGCGGGGTAGTATAGTACTTAGAGGGCAGGTTCAAAAATATGGTTTCACCAAGCCATTATCAGCAGTTGGGATAAAGAGAGATACATTATTATATCTTATACTTGTAAACTTATTGTGATTCAATAATATATTCTCTTACCAAGTTGGTAAGGGACCCGGACGTAGACCATAGGGGATTAAGGGTCGAACCTGGCTAAAATTCTTGTGTGTTCTTATTACTTTTCTGCATTTAGTCATCTTAGCTTACCATCATTTTCAGATTATTGAGCTGTTTATAAAATCTCAGTAAGCGATTATCGGGTAAAATTTAAAACTAATCTTAGTTTACCATAATCTACATGGACAGTGAAGAATCTCAAAGATAAGGAAGACCTCTCATGAACATATCTCAAAGCATTCATTTCCAAAATCTACACGGACAGTGAAGAATCACCCTCCAGAACAGGTTATTGGTAATATTACTTATGGACTCAAGACAAGGAAAGGCAACGCAATTTTTTGTGCTTATGCTGCATTTCTAGCTCAAGAGGAACCTAAGAATGTTAAAGAAGCACTCGAAGATGAAAATTGGATCTTGGCTATGAAAGAAGAACTCAATCAATTCGAACAATGTGATGTTTGGGAACTTGTCAAGCCACTAAAGAATACTTCAATAATTGGTATAAAATGGATTTTCAAGAATAAAGAGGATGAATTTGGTACTGTTACTCGAAATAAAGCAAGGCTTATGACACAAGGGTACAATCAACAAGAAGGCATTGACTTTGATCAAACTTATGCTCCAGTAGCTAGATTGGAATCAATTAGGATGCTTCTTGCTTATGCATGCTACAAGAAGATCAAGCTACATCAATGGATGTCAAAAGTGCTTTTCTTATTGGATTTATGGAAGAAGAAGTTTATGTCAAGCAACCCCCTGGTTTTGAACATGAACAACATCTAGACTATGTTTGCAAGCTCAAGAAGGCATTATATGGCTTAATGTAAGCATCAAGGGCTTGGTACAAGAGGCTTAGTAAGTTTTGGCCAAAAATGACTTCATTCGAGGTAAAATCGATCCTACTCTATTTACTAGGCAAAATGGTAATGATATTTTTGATTGTCGGGATATATGTAGATGATATAATTTTTGGATCCACTAATGATTCTATGTGTCAGTGGTTTTCTAAGTGTATGAGCAGTGAATTTGACATGAGCATGATGGGTGAGCTGAACTATTTTTGGGACTCTAAATCAAGCAATCTAAGGATGGCATCTATGTTCATCAGTAAAAGTATGTGAAGAACTTGCAGACTAGATTTGGATTTGAGCATGTCAAGTCAAAATCTACACCAATGAATCAAAACAGCAGGGCTGACTTCAGAAAGGTAAGGCAGTTGATATCAAAATTATATAGAGGCATGATTGGTAGTCTTTTATATTTTACTGCTTCCCGGCCGGATATTATGTATAGTATTTGTGTATGTGCTCGTTTTCAAGCTAAACCTAAGGAATCACACTTAAATGTAGTTAAATGAATATTTCGATATTTAAGTAGGACTATTAATCTTGGGTTATTTTATCCTATTACAAGAACATTTGATGTTGTGGGGTATAGTGGTGCAGATTATGCAGGATGTCAAACTCGTAGAAAGAGCACAAGTGGTGTTTGTACATACTTAGGACAAACTCTTCTATCTTGGCAAAGTAAGAAACAAACTTCAGTTGCATTATCCACAGCAGAAGATGAGTATTTAGTAGGGGTAGTTGTTGCTCTCAAATTTTGTGGATGCTTCACACTCTACGAGATTTTGGAATCAAGTATGGTAAAGTTCCAATCTATTATGACAATACTAGCACCATCAACATATCAAAGAATCCTGTGAATTACTCAAGAACAAAGCATATTGATTTTTATCACCATTTCTTAAGAGATAATGCTGCCAAAGGTAAGATTAAATTAGTTTTTATGCCTACTGAATATCAATTGGCAGATATCTTTACAAAACCCCTTGGTGAAGCAAGATTTTCTACCATTCGAAGAGAACTTGTCATGTACAGTGTATAATGGCAAGCTATCTTTAGAAATTTGGTAATGTTAACTTACTATTAATTTTCATATTAGCTTAGTATGATTGTTTATTAATGTCATAATTTGTGTTGATTTGATTTATTAATTTTGACATGCCATTATCTGTTTATTGGTGCTCACTTGTTTGTGTATTTTGATGCTTTCTTTTCTCCAAAAGAGGATGCTCTCAACACTTCTGATCAGCCCTCAACCTAGATCTTTTTGATGTTTTAAGGTGACAAAATTTAGGAGATTTATGTTTATTTAAGGTTTATTTAAGACTTGTTTCATCTGTTGGTTTATGGTTAATCTGGTGTGGTTTGCTACTTGGTTTATGAACTTGGTTTATGATAGTTATTTTTGCTTAATACTTGATTGCTTGGTTATGTTAAAAATTGGTGAGGTAATGATATGCTGCTATGTTGGTTGTGTTGGATATGCATTTGTTGTTATTTACAGTTTAATTATTTGCAGTAGTGTGTTATAAAGTATTTCTTAATTTTGAGATATGCATAGATTTAGGGGGAATTTTATAATTCTCCTAAATGTGTGTAATCATCAAAAAGGGGGAGATTGTAACTCCTTAGTTTTGATGATCACAACACAGCAAGCCATTATGTTGTTATTTAAGACTGTTTGTAGGATATATCATCTTAATGATTGTTGTTTAAGCATCATGACAGCAAGCTGTCATAAGACAGTAATCTATTTCGGCAAGCTATGATCACATTATTCAGAACAATAGCAAGCCAAGATGGACAGTCCAGACTCAACAAGGAAATATATTTTCAAGGAGATATTTCAGGAATTTCTTTTAACGAATTATAAGGACTTCTCTATTATATTATACGTGGTTTTATATATTAGAGCTCAGTTATAAAAAATTTCTAACTTTAAAACAGTTCCTAATTTGTAGGAGTTTGTTTTCTTTTCAAACTCTATCTCCTAGAAATCTGATAAAAAACGTTTTATACTCATCAAAATAGAAAGACTTTTTCTGATCATTTTTGTTTCTTTATCTCTTCTATTAAACGTATATGAATATTGGAAATCATCCCAACTAATTTAAACGTTAGAGTTGGATTCTAACTGTTGTAAGTTGTTGAGATTGTTTTAAACGTTAGTGTATATTTATATACGAGTTTTCTTGCAGTTTTATGACTGATGTATTGCAGCAAGAACACTCACAACTAACTGATCTTATTGGTTCTAAAATACTCTCCAGCTTTTAATTATATACACGTGTTTTATCTTAGTGAGTCTATAGTTTGAGGTTAATTACTTATCATTCCATTTGTATGTTCAATTTGTATGGATTAGTTGTGGATAGTTGGCTAAGAGAAATAAGGGTTTGGTGAACTAGTGCTAGAGAAGTTTGTACTACTGGCTAATGTAGTACTTAGAGGGCAGGTTTAGAAACAGGGTTATAGCAAGCCATTATCAACAGCTGGATAAAGGGAGATATTTATTGTATATTATCTTACCAAGTTTTAAACTTACTGTATTCAATAATATATTGTCTTACCAAGTTGGTAACGCACCAGGTCGTAGACTATAGGGATTACGGTCGAACCCTAAAATTCTTGTCTGTTCTTATTACTTTTCTGCATACTATTTTGCACTGCATTTAGTCATCTTAGCTGACCATCATTGTCTGATTATTGAAGTGTTATAAATCTCAGTAAGGGATTATCCGGTAAAATTTAAAGCTAATCTTAGTTAGCCATAATCATCGTCCATAACACATATTTTTTTTACTTTTTCATCTAAAATTAATAATTTTACATATCTTTTAAATATATTTTTTTGAATTAAAGTTTAATATTTATAATTTTATTCAAAAAAGAAATTCGAGAACTAATATATGAACCTATCCCCTTACTCATCTTAAAATCATAATGGAATTATATTTTGGTACATATTAGACAAAATAATGTCTTTGTGTACTGGTCAACCTTTTTGTGAATGCTAGCAAAAAATACAAAGTGGGCTGACTTTGCCCCTTTGCATTTCCTACTTTGTGGAAAGACCCAAAATTTATTAGAAAACTTGTCTATTAAAATTTTGAGTTAAAAAATATAAGCATGGTTTTCAATAATAAATTTTTATTACAGTTGAAAATATTAAAATATTCATTATAATTACGTCAAAGTACATAGGTCAAGTCAGACCATTATAATTTCAAAATAAAATTGATTAATAATTAAATAAAAATCAACAGTATATTATCATTCATTTTAATTCTTATGTTTAAATAAAAACAATTAGTAAATATTTTTATAAACCGTATCATTTTTCTCATACGTATAATTTTTGTCAAATTTTTTTTATCCTATCTTATACTGTAGAAATTTAATTGATTAAATGTGGTTATGTAAATATTATTTTTTGCATGAAAATAATTTATTATTGTTAGTTAGGGTTGGATTACTACTATATTATTGTTAATTGAGGTCAATAGGTGGTTTATATATAATCTCACAATATAAAATATAGAATTTTCAAAAAAATGTCATTTTGAAGTTATGTTTTCTATACACTGCTTACCACTTGATTTTTAGAATGTCATTTTTATTTACAACAAAATAATTAGAGTAATACTTCTTTAGGCTTCTACATCCACATCCAATTAATTTACATAATACATGGAGCAAAGTATATTGAATCAAAAATTTGAACTATATTGGGCCCATTGAAACCCTGATATACAACTGGGCCTGCAAAATGGAGTTTACAAAAAGGTAGGTAAAACCCTAATACAAGCACAAGTGGGCGCAGCCTTACAAACAAAATAAACTGTACATGGCTATAAAAAGTATTTGGTGTTATTTGTATTTTCTATAAAAAAGTGTTTTGGTGTTCTAAGGTTAACACATCTCCAAATGAATCGGTGGAGGATTAAGTAGATAAGATTTGGAGGTTTTCATGAATTGATGTTGTTTAACAAGGTTAAGGTAATAATTTGTATTTCCCTGTTTCTTCATTTTTATTTCTTATTGTTTTTTGAACAAACTTTTGTTAAAACTTAAAACCGTACAATAAGTATCCCATTTTTCTTCTATATATGTATAGATTGACATGGAATGCCGCTTATTTGTTTTTACATGACCTCCATACAAGAATTATCCCTTTAGAATTAAATGTCAATGTTAAGAAAAAGAATTGAGTTACATTTATAATAACTTTTTTCAATCAATCAATCAATCTACCTAATAACACCACCTAGGGCAGTGTCTGGGGAGGGTGTCTCATAGCAGCCTTACCCTCATTCCAAAGAATGAAGAGGTTGTTTCCTGAAAAGACCAACGACTTGTGTGTATGCACAAATATGTGTGTCCTAGGTAAGCAATGATCCATAAACATAAGTACGGAAAGCGAGGCAACCATAAACAATGATATAATATCTCAGCCCATGTCCTTCTTCGCATGGGACTTACCGTAAAAAGCTTCGTTATTGGTTCATTGTTGTAAGCCTCTTCTATTTCTCCTCTGCACTCTTTTGATGGCTCAAACGCCATATTTCCCTTGGAGATCACTCTCCAAACTAAATATTTGAAGTACAACAAACCTGTCAAAAAAACTAAAACAGCACACAATCCATCCCATATCGTAATGTTCATATGGCATTAAAAAACGACGCTGTAACACCTACACGAGCAACTAAGACTATTAATAACTATGAGAATAAACTACCAAACTTATGAAGTATAAGTACTAGACAAATAAAATTATTACAACTACCAAAAAGTGCACTAAATTACAAACTACACATGCAAACTACGAAAGTCCAAACTAATCTGCCACCCTTATCTCCTGCGCCAAGATCTCCTATCTGAGGTCATGTCAGCACTGAGTTTAGGGCCCTTAAGTCCAGCGTGAGTAGATCAGCCCAAGTCCTCCTTGGCCTCCCTCTACGTTCTTGATCCTGATACCACTAAATCCTTCCATCCTGCGCACTGGAGTAGCTATCCTTCTTCGCCTAATATGCCCAAACCACACAATTGACCTTCCTCACTTTTTCTGCAATAGGCGCAACTCGTAATTTATTCCTGAAAAAACCATTTGACAATCTATCCAACATGGTACGTCCATAATCCACTTTAACATTCTCATTTCCGCCACCTCTAACTACACTCTTGAGCCTTTTTCAATGCCCAGCACTCCGACCCGTATAACAAGGCCGACCTCTAACCTACATCCCTAGCTTTTTCCCAGTACTACCCCCTTTAACAAGGCCTCGTAACCTACTATAAAGTTTTCCTTTACTCTGAAAGGAACCCTCCTATCACAAATATTCCTGTAGCAGCCCTCCATTTTAGCCATCCTGATTTGATACGATGTGTAACATCCGCATCTATCCCCCCTTCCTTATGCAAAACGGAACCCAGATACTGAAATTATCTTTGGGGAGCAATACTGATCGGCCATCAGACATCCACCCCCACATTCGGTAGATTACTAAAGTTACACCACCAATATTCCGTCTTAGACCGACTAACCGCAATCCATTAGACTCCAATATATAACTCATCGCTCTAATGTTACATTAACTGCAACCCTTGTCTCCTTAATTTACTATATCATCCGTGAATAGCATACACCGGTACACTATCCTGAATACCCTAGTTAGAATATCCATTAACTGCGAAAAGAAATGGGCTTAGCGAGGACCTTGGTGAAGTCCTATATTCCTACCGGAAAGTAATGAGCAACCCCAACCGGTGTTCGAACACACGTCTTACCTGAAAATACATTTCTGTATCACCCTCAAATATATCCATGGCACCCCTTTAGCCACCAAACTTTCCCAAATAACCATTTATCCATCATTTCCGGCCATCTCTAATCTTATCTACCCCTCTACTCTTTAACATACACAATTTCTGAATTTTTTCTGTGTTATTATTTGCATTTATGAAAAATAAATGCGAGAGAGAAGATATGATCTTTTTTATTAAATAATACAAACGTCCTTCCTTATCCAAGAAAACTGTGGTTTATTCATCCAAAGCAATATACAAACATGTTCCCATCCTGGTTTACTCGTAATTACTTGTTGTTTTCTCCCCCAGTTCTCCGGGTTTGGCAAACAAGCTCCTTACTTGATCCGCCACCAAACAAACACAACCACATATAAATATACTTCAACTGGTGTACAAATTGCCTCTGAATGGACTAGTTCTCCGATAGTACCAAAATAAAAGGGCCAATATTAAAAGAAATACAGGAGATGAAAGCCTTGTCATCAGGTTTGATAATTAGGGTATCTATAGGAGTTCATTAGATATATTTCCTTGTTATTTATTTATTTATAGTTTATTTGCATTTTATAGTTTTCTTGTTATACTGTGTTTTTCATTTATAGTTTGTGTTTTCGTGCAATAGAGTTATATAATTGATGGATTTGGTAAGAAGTAGGGGTGGTGGTGGTGATAGTGGTAGTAATTTAGGGAGAAAGTTTCTCTCGGAGGGGCAAAGGTCAACTATGTCTATTTTCGAGTCGTACGGTGAATGTAGGTTCTCTGACCGGGAATTTTTAGAACTTGTGGATATGTTAAAGAAAAAGGTAGATGATTTGCATTCAGAAACTAAGTGGAAGGGTAGTAGTAGTACTAGGAAGCTAAAGGGTTAAATTGTGGTATTCAGGGGTTGGTAATACAAGGAATGGTGGGTATTTTGATAAGTTCTCTCTTGAAGGAGAAATAGTAGAAGTGAGTAGAGTCAGTTGATAGGATTAGAAGATTAAACTCGTATTAATGAAGAGATCATTAATTTTGTAAGTGGTGTATGCACCCCATGTTGGTTTGAGTGAGTTAGCGAGAAAGATTTTTTGGGATTGTTTGGATGAAATAGTTAGGTTGATACTAGGACCAGAATTTATATATAGGAGGTGATTTTAATGGTCATATTGGAGAACAATCAGATGGTTATGTAGGCATTCCTGGGGGTTTTAGTTGTTGGTTTAGGAACAAGAGTGGGTGGGATCTTTTGGAGTTTGCTTTGGCCTGAATTAATGATTGTTAATTCTTGTTTTAAAAAAAGGGATGATCATCTGATTACTTTTAGGAGTGGAGGTGTAACTCTAAATCATTATCTCTTCTTATGAGAAAAGGCAACATGGATTGTAAAGATGTAAAGTATTCCCGAGTGAGGCATGTACTACTCAAACATCGTTATTGGTAATGGATATATGTATAAAGAAAAGAGTAGTACAAGATAATAGAGAGGTGACACCGAACATTTTATGGAAAAATCTAAAGGGAGACAAAGTAGGTATTTTTAAAGAAAGGATTGGGTTGGCAAAAGACAGATTTTAGATGAGGATGTAATAGAATGTGGAATCGATTGGCCTGTACAATCAAAATTAGTAAGGTATGTTAGGGTTACCTGAAGAAAGGTTCAGGTGCAGAAGGAAGCTTGGTGGTGGGACCAGGAGGGTAGGAGCGAGTAAAATTAAACATCATTTTAGGGAACTTTTGTGTTGGCCAAGATAATGAACAAAGTTGATATGAGAAAATTTTATTAGGAAGCTAGACGTATGGCTAAGAAGACAGTAGCGGAGGCAAATCAAAGGCGTACGAGGCTATGTATAATCACCTTGTACAAAAGAGGGTCAAAATGGTATTTATAGATTGACAAAGGTTAGAGAAAGTGAGGAGGAGAGATTTGGTTTTGTTAAGTGTATAAAGGTGTTGAATGGATATCGTGCTAGTGAAGGATAAGGATATTCGGAACTAGATGGCATAACTATTTCAAGGAGTTATTTAATGAGGAGAGAATTGGTGTTAGGGTGATAGGATCAGATAGTGCGTCTGACTTTGACTTTGGTGTTCAGCTTCTATGAGCAGAGCCGAAGTTAAGGGAGCTACCTAAGATGGGGAGAGGTAAAGCTACAGGGCCAGCATCAAATACCTATAGAGGTATGGTTTGTGTTTGGGTGAAGAGGGAGAGAAATGGCTAACGAGGTTATTCCACAATATACTTTGGACTAGTGTCATAACCGCAGAATGGAGGCTTAGCAATGGTAGCTGCCGATCTATAAAATAAGGGAGATGCAATGATTTAGCAATTATAATCAAATACAAAATGAAATTATATTATTTATATTTTATCTTCATATTTGTTTAATTAACTGTTAAATTTATTTTATGTTATGTGTGACCTTTTTCAGAGACATATGTAGAGGAATTTATTTTTCTTGCTATTTGCAACAAGTTCAAAACAATGAAGAAACATGCTTTCAAGTCCCTTATGTTTCTCCTCGTCATCAACTACTATGTAAGCTTTCTTTGTTCTTCTTTAAACTTTACTATGCAAATATATAAATAAATATAATGCACATAGTACCAGTGAAGCCCTCATCACTATTTACCTTTATATTACTGACACATGGTTGAAAATGAGATTTCTTACTTATAAGATGTAGGCTCTGTTTGTGACAAATTATACTGCGTAAAAAACTATATATCAATACAAGAACACGTAGGCTCCCATTTTCAGCCTCACTAGACCTTCTATTGATGTAATAGATCAGTAACTATTCAAAAAGTATATAGTTATGATTTTCTCTGAATCCGTAGTAATCACTATTTAACTTTACATTACCGGATTACATAGTTGAAAATGAGATTCTTACTGATAAAGATGTAGGCTCTATCTGGGGACAAATTATAGTTTTATAAAAACTTATATTTCAATACTTGAACCAGTGGGTAAACTTATATTTCGTACGCTCACCATTTTCAGCCTCATAGTCTTAGTAGTGGAATTTGTGGTGGATGTTTGGTGGTGAAGTTCGTGCTAACTTAAGTAGTGTCATTGGTGGAACTTTAATTATGGCATCAACGGTGGTAGCATTGGTGGTATATTAGGTAGTCTTAGTAGTGACATTGGGGGTAGCATGACTAGCATCTTTAGTGGTTACATTGGTGGTACTAGAGACGATAACATTAGTAGTGGATTTGGTGGCATTGATGATGACATTGGTTGTAGTGCTCTTGATTAGTGCAATTGGCCGGTATTGGAAGTGGTATTTTTGGTCGGATAATTGGTGGTGGTATTGTTGGTGTTGGTGTTAAAGTTCGTGGTAGTTTAAAGCATTTCCATTGGTGGGCCACATTAATTATGGTATTACAGTGGTACAATTGGTGGGTGGGCATTGGTGATAACATTGCTGGTAGCTTAGTAGTGGCATGGCTAGTTATCAATAGTTTCAAGCATTGGTGGTATATATAGTTCAGTATTGGTGGTATATTTGTTAGTCTTAATTATGGCAAGGGTGGTAGCATTCGTGGTAGCTTAAGTGGAAGCATTGGGTGGTTGCTATTGGCTGGTAGCTTTAGTGGTTAGCACTGGTTGTATGTTCGGTAATATTCGGAGGTAGTGGTTTAGTTATGGTCTTGGTCCCGGTTCCATTGGCGTATTAGGATCGCTAGTGGTGAAAACCTTGATAGTGGTTGCATTGGTGGTAGTGCTATTAATATGAGTGGTGGTGCTCGTTACATTAACCCACCTTACAGTGTTGACCAACTACCTTTCACAGGGACATCAACATCAACATTATCCTAATATTCCTTGGAGTTCCTCATGTGGCTATTTCCTAATTTTGTTTTTCTTTTGCTACTCCCAAGGCTACTATCACTTTTACAGAGGATGAACCCATGTTCACAATAGGATTTGTGACTTTGGAGGAGATGTACTTCCAAAAAGCAGCTCACGTTCTCCAAGAATTTCGGGTTCTCCAAATAGTTGATAAACCTTAGGCTCTTTATATGATTTTAAAGATGTCTCAGCTCTTATAAAATTGTACCATAAAAATTGTAAATCATTTTAAAAATATAATATATATTTTAGATATGTTTTCATCATGCCTATAAAGGAATAATTTTTCAAAATTTAAAAAACAATAAATAGATAAAAAATAGAGAAATGAGTTCCTTAAGAAAAAGAACAAAAAAGTACAATTAGTTCATAGGTTGTGGTAATATTAAAGTTACTAGTTTGTATGAACCTTCCTCTAAAATTTATATTAACAAGTGGTTATTAATTTATTCAAAATAATAAGTGGTTATTAATAAAAAGTTATTGGGTTCTATGAACCTTCATCTAAATGATTGATGAAGGTTTAACCATAACCCAATTTTAATGGTAACCTAGTAACTCACCCACAATCATGAAGGTTTGTTCTCTAACTCATCATTTCTTTGTTTAATTCATTCTCTATTTATATTATGTTTTGTTCTTATTGTGCATTCCTTATATTTAAAATTTTACCTAACACATTAAACTCTAATAATTGTATTAAAATTATATTGAACACATATATAAATATTTTATACAAAAAATAACTATAGAACATAAAATAATATATAACGCTAAAATGAATGCTTACAAACTTAAATCATATATTATTTATATTTTACTTTATTTCAAATACATTACATAAAATACAATGTATAAAATATAGAACATGAAAAATAGAGCATATAATAAATAGAAAAACGGAAGGAAGTACATAATTCAAAGAATTACAACACATATCAAAATATAGAAAATAGTGAAAAAGTATAAAATGTT
Source organism: Apium graveolens (assembly GCF_009905375.1). Classification (NCBI taxonomy): domain Eukaryota; kingdom Viridiplantae; phylum Streptophyta; class Magnoliopsida; order Apiales; family Apiaceae; genus Apium; species Apium graveolens. The sequence continues at coordinate 27,803 of NW_027420391.1, forward strand.
TAAAAGTTATTTAAAGTATTAAAAAATATTGAAAATTCAAACTCCTAGAAATTTACCTTACACATTAAATTTAATAGTGATATGTAATATTAAACATACACTAACATTTTTAATTTCATTACAAAATATAATAAGTTAAAAAACACTAATTAGAGAACACAAAATAATATATAGAACCAAAAAATGATGTTAAACAAAATTAAATCATATATTAAGAAATTTATTTTTTAAAAATAGAGAACATTATACAATTTATAAAAATATAGAACATAAAAATTAAAGCATATAACAATAGAGATAGAAAGAATTATAAAATATATAAGACAAACAAATTACATAATGAAGTAAAAATACTAAACCTCTAAAAAAGTAGTGAATGCTTAAAAGTTTTTTAAGTGTTAGAAAATATTTGGCAAATGACAATTAATGGAAGAAATATATTTTTTTACTGCATTTAACATAGAACATGGGTTTGTAGATGGCAAGAAATATATTGGAGGTTGAGATCCAAAAATTATAGACTTTGTCATGCATCAAGATAAGTCACCGGGTCCACATGGGTTGAAGCCTGGAATTTTTCAAACTTATTGGAATATTGTTAGAAGATATGTTGTTCAATTTTGTGGGACTTTCTTTGATACAGAACATGAGAACATGGGCCAAGGGAACTAAATCTTACGCTTATACATCTTATTTAGATATTCGACCTATCTCTCTTGATAATGTTCTGATGCGTATATTATCTAAGGTGCTGGAGAATAAGTTTAAATGATGTTTAAACTCGATAATGTTTAACAAACAAAGTGCTTTTAATGAACGGATGCTATTAACTTATAATGAAATGATTGCATTTGAAGTCATACGGAAAAAAAGGATGTGGTTGGTTTAAAAATTGATATTTTGAAGGCATAAGATAGGTTGGAATAAAGATTTATTAAACAAATGTTGCATAAATTTGGTTTGCACTGAGCCTGGATTTCTAGGATTATGATATGTGTTCTGAAAATTCTCATATAGTTTTGTACACAGTAGTGGAATTTTTGTTGATGTGCATCCGCAACGGTGACTTCGACATGGAGATCCAATCTCTCCCTACTTGTATATTCTATGCGCGGAAGGTTTAAATCTATCATTAGAAAGTTAGAAGAAACATGTTTGCTTCATGGAGTTAAGGTTGCTAGAGGAGCTCCAAGTATCTCCCATGTGTTATTTGGTGATGATTATTTTTTCTTTTTCAAGCAACGAGTGTAGACGGAAGGAATATGAAGTGTATTTTATAGAGGTGTGAGCGTTTGTCTTGACAAGTTAGTCCATTATGTTAAGTCTACTGTGTTCTTTAGTCCTAATACTTGTGCTGATAATTGAACACTCATATGTCATATCCCGGGGGTTGAAGAAATTGAATTGATAAACCATAAAATATCTTGAAATGTCAATATAGTGGTGGTCTGAGAGTTAGGAGTTTGAGGAACTTCCATACAATTATGCTTGCCAAGCAATATTGGATAATCACTTAGTGGAACATCTAACATATACTTTAACTTACTCCCGTTCGGTGGTGGGCTCCACAATTGTGCAAGATAGGTCAGCCTAGAGTTTTTCTAGTTCAATGTTTAACAATTATTTATTTCCATTGGGTATGGCCTCCGAATGCTTGCTTTTACCACCGGTGTCATTCTCTTCATAATCTTGATCTTTGTCGAGATTTTTAAGCATGATGATTCTTGTTGTCCCCTGGTCTTCTCTCATTTTCCCCGACACCCTTCTCAGTTGGGTACTACATCTTGAGATTGGGGATTGACCCAATAGCTTGGAAGGCCAAAAAGAATGGTTCTCCTAGGAGTGCAGTTGTAGGGGATTTTAGAATCTTACGATGTAGAATTTTACTTATTTTACTGATGTAGAATTTTACCTATATGACATTTTATTGGTACTAATATGTAAAGTAATCGTACATTCACAAGGTATATGCAGTCCGTCGAAGGCCTCAAGAGGTACCTCATGGCATGGCTCCACCTGTAGTCCAGCTAGGTTCATTTTGCTATATGTCCGATGAAATAAGATATTAGACGAACTCCCTTCATCTACTAACACTTTCCATATATTATTTCCCCGATGACATGGTGGATTATCAGCGGATCTTCATAAGGTTATATGACATCCTTGTAGTCCTCTTTCTTGAAGGAGAGCGACATAGTCTATCTAGAAGGGCTGAACTAGTATAAATTATAAACTTGACGAGCGTACCTTTTCTTGAAATTTTTACTGTCAACTCAAAGCATATTGCTTCCCGAATTTGTCTTCACCTCTCCCTGATATCTCATTTTTGGCTCTGTATTCCTTGTCTCATTCGGCCCCATCTCATCCCTCGAGTCTCTTAGAAATTCATTGAGTTCTTCAGCCTTGATCATTTTTTCAATCAGCTTCTTTAAGTGAAAACATTCATCACTATTTTGCTCATTATATTCTTGGTAGTAACAATACATATCGGAATTCTTCTTGTGGTTGGCCATCTTAATTTTAGCTGGTCGGAAGAAAACTGGGTTGCCTTTTATTTAGTGGAAAATTTTGGAAATCAGCGCATTAAGTGGTGTAAACCCAGTCAATTATCTAACTCTTCGCCTTTCCAAGCCTCAATCCGTTTCCTTCTTATCATTAACCATTTAATTCATTTCGGGAGTATTCGTAGTGGCTTGACAGCCGGTTACGGTCACCTCTTCGAGGCTCCCTATATCCCTCCAGAATCTCCATCTTCCTTCAAATGTACTTACCCCTCATATATATACTATTCATGGACTTTGGGATATAATCATAAATTGAGAATAAAAAGGGAAAAACATATAAATTTTATTGAAATTGGAAATTCATATAATGTCCTACATGCTTCGCCATTAGGAGATTCAAATAGCATTACTAAAGTAAATGACTAAATTTAATAATCCAAAATAATAACAGGAAGGCTTTAGAGAGGTGTACTAGGAAAAATTTGCGGAATCTGGAAGTGTACCAAGTGTTTTTAATAGGTTCGCATTCCAAAGTCTTTAGCTTATACGTTCCCGGCCTTATGACTTCATGCTACAAGTAAGGGTCTCTCCAATTTGCCTGAAGTTTTCCTTGCATAGCAGACATTGAAATTGCTAACTTCCTCACCACTAGGTAATCGACAAAGAAAGTGTGCTCCTTTACACACTAATCATAATACTTGGGTTTCCTGAAGTTGGTATTTGAGGTTTCTATGGCGAGCTACTTCGCTTTCTTCTTCAAGAAGGTCTATATTGGCTCTTAGGCCAACTTCGTTGCTTTACAAATTAAACACTTCGGTTCGGTAAGTTGATAATCTAAAAAGTATTTCGATCGTGGATGGTCTTGGGGTTATCCGATAAGCCCACAAGACCCATCACTAATTCTTCACCCGATAAATCTTTGGCTTCGCCCAACCTCTCTTTGATTCCATCGAAAATAATCTTATTTAGTTTCTTCATGCACCCCATTGCCTTGAGGATGACCCAGAGAGCTGAATTTTTGTTGGATCTCGAATTGGTGCAAGAAATTCATTTTATCATTCCTTTTAATTCCAATGATTAAATAAATAAAGCATTTAGTAAATTTTTTTTAAAAGCTGTATCATTTTTCTCAAATGTATAACTTGTCTGTCAAAATTTTTGTATTGTATCTTATACCTCTAAAAATTTAATTTGATTAAATGTTGTTATAAAATAAATATTAATTTGTATATGACGAATAAATATGTGCATTATAGTGAGAGGTTTTTTAGACTTGAATCTATTGTAGTAGTGCTTATATTATTGTTAGTTAGGGTTGTAGTAGTACTTATATTAGTGCTAGTTGAGGTTAGTGGGGATTTTATAAATAATATCACTAAAAAAATTAAAATTTTCGAGAAAATATCATTTTTAAGTTAAATTTTTATACAATGCTACCACTTGATTTTTAGAATCTCATTTTGTTTACAATACAAAATAAATTAGAGTAATACTTCTTTACCTATTCGCTTGTAAATATACATCGAATTAATTTATATAATACATGGAGCACACTTTGTTAGATCTTATTTTTATATAAGGAAAAGAATTCGAAATTTGTAATAAGAAATTGATACTAAAATAGGGAAACAATTTAAACTGTATTCCGCACATTAAAACCCATCATACACAATTGGGTCCTATAAAATATAGGATATAAAAAAGGTAGGTAAAACCCTAATATGACAAATGAACTTATACATGGTTAGAAAATAATAATTTGGTGTTATTTTATTTTCTATGAAAGAGTATTTTGGTATGAAAGAGTAGTTTTGGTTCTCCAACTAGATTTTGAGGTTATCATGAATTGATGTTATTTAACAAGATTAAGGTAATAATTTGAATTTCATTGTTTCTTCATGTTGGCTAAGAAATACTATTGTCCTTTAAAAAGGTATTGTTATGTAAAAAAGTGAAAAGGCTGTAAATCATTTTAAAAATATAAAATATATTTTAATATGTGTTCCTAATCTATGTAAAAGAAAAGTTTTGCGATATTTAAAATATAATAAAAGGATAAAAATAGAGATATGAGTAAGAGTTCTGTAAGAAAAAGAACAAAAAAAGTACAACCAAACCACTCGGTTATTATTAGAAGTTACTAGGTTTTATGAAGCTTCCTCTAGAATTAGTTACTAACACGTGGTTGTTATTAAAAGTTAATAGGTTTGATGAACCTTCATCTTTATATACATATATATCTATATAGTCTTAATCTAATACAAACTAATATATATATATATAGTCTTAATCCAAAATATACTATATTAAAATACAAACTTCACCACCCAACACACAACTCCACCTTATTCGCTCTATTTTTAATTGAATTTTTCCGTTAACTGGTGAACTCTTTTTACATCCTCCAATAATCAGTATGAATACCATATTTGATATATTTCGGCAATAAATCAGTAATTATGCTTACGAGAATCACTAAAATCTACCGGTTTCCTGAAATAGTATTGATTTCAGCTTAGTGATTCAGGTAAGCTTAAATAATGATTTCTCTTCAAAATATAGCAAATATGCTATGCAAATTGTTGAGCGGGAGATGGAGAAAAATATGGTAAAATTATTTTTATATATTAAGTTAACGATTAATGGGAAAAATCAAATTAAAAACGATTCAGAAAATATATACATGAACACATAATGCACATGGATGAGAGAGAAAGAGACTAAACATGTAGCTCTTATTGGTTAGTAGTTTGTATTCTAATATTGGTTTGTATTTGGATGAAGTTTTCCTTGTTTAACGGGCATTGACATTGCTAACTTCCTCCACGGGTAACTGAAAAAGAAATTGTGCTTTTTTACACCTCAATCATAATAATGGGCTCCCTGAAGTTGGTATTTTAGGTTTTTTCTGGTGGACTACTTCACTTTCTTCTTCAAGAAGGTCTACATTAGCTCTTAGGCCAACTTTATTGCTTTCCAAATCAAACACTTCGGTGGGGAAAGTGTCTAGACCCATTTCAACCACGAGAAGAGCATGAGTTCGACAAGCCAATCTGAAAGGCGTTTTCGCTCGTGGATGATCTTGGCATTTTTAGATAAGTCCAAAAGACCCATCACAAATTTTCGGCACATAAATCTTTGGCTTCTCCCAACCACTTTTTGATTCCATCGAAAAAAATCGTAGTTGTGGCTTCAATCTCCCAATTTCCTTACGATGACCGACATAGCTGAATTTTTGTAGGATCTCGAATTGGTGCAAGAAATTCATTTTATCATTCATTTTAATTTCTATGTTAAATTAACAAAGCAATTAGTAATATTTTTAAAAATTGTATCATTTTTCTCATACGTATCAACTTGTTTGTCAAACATTTAGTATCCTATCTTATACCTCTAAAAATTTAATTTTATTAAATGTTGTTATGTAAATATTAATTTTATGTGACAATAAATTTGTGCGTTATAGTGAGAGGTATTTTAGACTTAAATCTATTGTAATAGTACTTCTATTATTATTAGTTAGGGTTGTAGTAGTACTTATATTATTGTTAGTTGAGGTAAGTGGGGAATTTATATATAATCTCACTTAATAAAATTTAAAATTTTGGAGAAAATATCATTTTTAAGTTACATTTTTTATACAATAGCTTACCACTTGATTTTTAGAATCTCATTTATTCATAATACAAAATAAATTAGATTAATACTTTTATACCTATAGGCTTGTACATGTACATCCAATTAATTTATATAATACTGAGCACACTTTGTTAGATCATATTTTTATAAAAAGTAAAAAAATTCGAAATTTGTAATAAAAATAGGATACTATAACAAAAAACAATTTAAACTATATGAGGCCCATTAACATCAGTGATACATAATTGGACCCTACAAAATAGAGGATATGAAAAAGGTAGGTAAAACCCTAATATAAGCAACTAGTACATGGCTCTAAAATAATAAATTGGTGTTATTTGTATTTTCTCTGAAAGAGTATTTTGGTTAACAACATTTGGTGGTTATCATGAATTGATGTTGTTTACCAAGGTTAAGGTAATAATTTGAATTTCTTCATTTTCCTTTCTTATGCGTTTTTTTCACAAATTATATATAAATATTAAAACACTACAATAAGTATCCTATTTTTCTTGTACATATGTATGTAGGTTGACATGAAATATCACTTGTATTTGTTTTTACATGACCTCCATTTCAAGAATTATCCTTTTCAACATTATATGTCAAGGTAAGAAAAACAAATTCAGTTATATTTATATTATATTTTTTATTCCTCATAAATAATATGCATGATACATTAAAAAAACAAAAAATTATAGATATGAAGCCCACATATTATTTATATTTATGTTCATATTTGTTTAATTATCTTATTAAATTTATTTTATATTTATGTGTGACCTTACTTAGGAGACATTTGGACATGAATTATTTTTTTCTTGTTATTTGCAACAAGTTCCATAAAAAATGATGAAAATTCTTAAGTTCATTATCTTTGTCCTCTTTATCAATGCTCCAAGTCCCTTCTCTTTCTCCTCTTCAGCAATCTAGGCGTGTAAGCTTTCTTTGTAATTTTTTAACTTTTCTTATGCAAACATTTAACATTAATGGAAAAGTATATAGTATAAGTCGGTCTATTGTGAGGTGTGATTTTTATTTTTTAGTGTATACATGACAACCCACTGGAAAGTGCTATGTATTAACCTAATAACACACGAAGTTTACTTATATTCCGAGTTTCTCCAAAAGCCCCAAAAAAATAAGCATAACATTTCTTATATACATGCATAAAAAGAAAATATATAAAAATGAGTATATACCTCCAGAAAAGCTCCAAGCTCCAAAACCTTAAAGTTCCAAAGCTCATTTCAAGCTCCAAAAATTCTACTTAAGTATATCTTACTAGGTTGAAGCTCAATTTGAAGCTCCAAAGTTTGAATTTGAATCGGGGCTTAAATTAAGGTTTATGAGAAAGGAGAGAAAAAGATGAGACATGACTGAGATTTTTAAGATATGAGAGAAAGAGGGGAGAGATATGAGTGATGAAAGAGAGATGAAAGGTGAGAAAGACGAGAAAGAGATGGTGAGAAAAATGATGCTAGCAGAGAGAAAGAGGGGAAAGAGGTGAGAGATATTTTGGAAAAGGGGGAATAAAAAGGGGAAATAATTTGTTAAAATTAAAGGGAGAAAGTGTACTGAAACCGAGGGTAAAAAGGATAAGTCATTTTTTATTTTTTTAAAAGTAGCCATTAAAAGGGTTAAAAAAATCAGCCGATGTTAAAGTTCGAAGCATATATTTGGCCTTTTTCATTTTTGATCATAGAAAATGGCTAGTATGGGAAATCGATATCAGCATTTCTATTCAACATCACTTATTTATAAAGGGATGTTAAAAAAGACTTTTAATATCGGGTGCATTACATGCCGATGTCTAAGCATCGATGTTATATCTAATATTTTTAGTATTGAGTAGTTTGAGGTTCCTTCATCTCGGTAGCATCAAGTTTACTATCATCAATTTCCTTGATAACATATTTTGTACATATTCTAATTATATCATCCCAATTCTTATTCCTGATGATCAAGGCTTGCTTCTTCTTAACTTTTAGCTTTTGATAATATGCTGCAAAGTGTCCAACTCCATCTTAATTATAAAACTTGATCTTTGACTTCGTAATTTTCCCAGACCTTGACTTCTTCCCATAATTTTTCTCTAATTCCTTATATCAGAGTCTGAGGAACTATAGCCTTTTCTGAAAAACTCTTTTCTTTCTTAAAATCCTTATAGCCCAGATTTATAAAGCTTTTAACTAAGAGAGCAGCCATCTGTAGGATATTTTCATCATTATCATGATCCCTTTTAGTGTCTGAATAATTACTTAGAGTTTGAATCATCATCAGTATTTGATGACTCGGTATCAGACTTTGCAATCATGGCCTTTCGTTTCGAAATGGTTCTTTCTTACAGATTTCTCTCTTGGATTTTCTTTAAACGTGGGAGTAGCATGTCTTGTCCTTCGCCCTTTTCACTTATTTTCCTGCTTCGATCTTCAGTTCACGAGTTTTCAGCATTCTATATATATCTCATCTAGAGATGTATCTTCAACAACATAGTTATCCCTTATTGATATAACTTTCAAGTCCCACTTTTCAGGGAGTACAAGAAGAAACTTCAAGTTCGAATCTTCTGGATCATACTTTTTATCAACAAGTGATAAATCATTCAACAATTTCCGAAATATATCATAGATTTCAGTCAAAGACTTCATCAACTTTTGAGTCAAAGTGATCATACTCGTGAGTGAGTATTGTCCTTCCATTCTTCTTGATAGCAGTTGTGCCTTGACACTTAACCTCTAAAGTGTCTCAAATTTCCTTGGCTTTTTTGCATCCAATCACCCCATTGGATATCATACTGTCTAGACTGTTATGCAAAAGATGTCCAAGTTTTATATTTTTCATAATAGATTAAAGATCCCCACGATAGTAATCCTTTTTATCCTTTACAACCATATTTTTTTCTTGATCAAGAATTAACAACACTAGTTTCATGGGCCTATGAGGTCCATCATACATCATGTTCAAGTATTCAGGATTTGTTGCCTCCAACATATGGTCATCTTGACTTTCAAGAAAGGATATTCATTAATCTTCAAGATTAGAAATTTGAAGGATTCATATATGTTCATATTATGGTTGATTTGGTTTGTTGCTAGTGGTGGTGGAAGATTTTTCTTGAGTTTTTTTTATCTTCCATTAATGATTATTATATCGAATTAGGTACTGAATAATGAAGAACAATTTTTATATTAATGGATAAAAGTTGATTAAGGCTCTCTCAGAGGATGTGCAACTATCCTTGAGAGCTTGTATTAGTTATATACTAATACATCAATTTCTTCTGACATGAATTTTTTTGAAGTTTTGTCTTTGTTATCCATTTTTGAATATTCATTAAATAGCTCAATTTAGACCCATATGGGGTAGGTTGTGGGGTTGGACAAAAATTGAGGTAGGTTTCTCGACTGGACTACACTTTGAATTTAGATTTTGGTCTCCTTTTTTATTATTTTTTTAAAAAAAATTACAACATATTTCTAGAGCATGGAACATAGGTACGTTAAGAGTTTGGAGATCTTATTATTTGTTTATATTTTTTTAACATATTGAAATGATTAAAGAATTATTTATTCCAATCAATCATTTGGATTAAAATTACTCAAAGGACTATATAAAATGGTGAGTACCATAAATAAGTAATATAAATGATATTTAAATAATTTTAATATATTTTTGTGAGCATTAATTATTTGTTGAAAATATATTCTCATTATAAATAAAGTTACAAACTTATAATTATTTCCATAAATGGATTACTTTGTATAATTAATAAATATTTTTTCAAAAAAATTATATTGTCTAACTCTAATATAACTGGTAGGATTCAAATTATAACTAAAAATTACAAAGTTGGTATGAAATTTAACTTGTCATTTTCTACCATTTGTTAGTTAGAAAAAAAAGCTTAGTGGGCCACATAATAGTCATTTCTTACCAAACTCAATAAAATTATGATGAACTACTTAAAACCTTAGACCAAGCTTAGACCAAGCTTAGTAGTGTAACTCCTTAGTTTTGATGATCACAACAAAACAAGCCATCATGTTGTTATTTAAGAACTATTTGGCAGGATATATGAGCTTAATGACATTGTTATTTAAGTATCATGACATTCAAGCTGTCATAAGACAGTAATTTATTTTAGCAAGCTATGATCACATTATTCAGAACAATAGCAAGCCAAATGGACAATCCGGATTCAACAAGGGAAACAAATTTTCAAGGAGAAATTTAGGAATTTCTTTTAATAAATTGTAGGGAGCCTCTATTAGATTACATGTGGTTTATATATATTAGAGCTCAGTTATAAAATGTTTTCTAACTTTAAAATAGTTCCTAATTTTAGGAGTTTGTTTTCTTTTCAAACTCTATCTCCTACAAATCTGATTGGAAAAACGTTTATACTCATACAAAATAGCAGACTTTTTTCTGATCGTTTTTCTTTCTTTCTCTCTTCTATCAAACGTATACATGAACGTTGGAAATCATCCCAACTAATTTAAATGTTAGAATTGGGATTCTAAGCATTGTAAGTTGTTGAGGTTGTTTTGAACGTTAGTGTGTATATTTCTATATGAGTTTTCCTTGCAGGTTTTATGACTGACGTATTGTAGCAAGAACTACTCACAGACTCACTGATCTTTATTGGTTCTAAAATACTCTCGACGCTCTCAATTATATACACCTATTTATCTTAGAGAGTCTATAGTTTGGAGTTGTAATTACTTTATCATTCGATTTGTATTATTCAATTATATTGATTAGTTGCTGGATAGTTGCCTAAGGGAAACAAAGGGTTTGGTGAACTAGTGCTAGAGAAGGTTTGTACTACAGGGTAGTATAGTACTTAGAGGGCAGGTTCAGAAATAGGGTTTCAGTAAGCCATTATCAGCAGTTGGGATAAAGGGTAGAACATTATTATATCTTGTAGTTGTAAACTTATTGTGATTCAATAATATATTCTCTTACCAAGTTGGTAAGGGACCCGGACGTAGACCATAGGGGATTAAGGGTCGAACCTGGCTAAAATTCTTGTGTGTGTCTTATTATTTTTCTGTATACTATTTTCTGCACTGCATTCAGTCATCTTAGCTTACCATTATTTTCAGATTATTGAACTGTTTATAAAATCTCATTAAGCGATTATCGGGTAAAATTTAAAACTAATCTTAGTTAAGCCGATAATCTACATGGACAGTGAAGAATCTCAAAGATAAGGAAGACCTCCTCCATGAACATATCTCAAAGCATTCATTTCCAAAATCTATGGACAGTGAAGAATCCCCTCCAGAACAGGTTATTGGTGATATTACTTATGGACTCAAGACAAGGAAAGGCAATGCAATTTTTGGTGCTTATGCTGCATTTCTAGCTCAAGAGGAACCTAAGAATGTTAAAGAAGCACTCGAAGATGAAAATTGGATCTTGGCTATGCAGGAAGAACTCAATCAATTCGAACAATGTGATTTGGGAACTTGTCAAGCCAGTAAAGAATACTTCAGTCATTGGTATAAAATGGATTTTCAAGAATAAAGAGGATGAATTTGGTACTGTTACTCGAAATAAAGCAAGGATTGTGACACAAGGGTAAATCAACAAGATGGCATTAACTTTGATCAAACTTATGCTCCAGTAGCTAGATTAGAATCAAGTAGGATGCTTCTTGCTTATGCATGCTACAAGAAGATCAAGCTACATAAAATGGACGTCAAAAGTGCTTTTCTTATTGGATTTATGGAAGAAGAAGTTTATGTCAAGCAACCCCCTATTTTTGAACATGAACAAATCTAGACTATGTTTACAAGCTGAAGAAGGCATTATATGGCTTAATGCAATCATCAAGGACTTGGTACAAGAGGCTTAGTAAGTTTTGGCCAAAAATGACTTCATTCGAGGTAAAATCGATCCTACTTTATTTACTAGGCAAAATGGTAATGATATTTTGATTGTCGAGATATATGTAGATGATATAATTTTGGATCCACTAATGATTCTATGTGTGAGTGGTTTTCTAAGTGTATGAGCAGTGAATTTGCCATCAGCATGATGGGTGAGCTGAACTATTTTTTGGGACTCTAAATCAAGCAATCTAAGGATGACATCTATGTTCATCAGTCAAAGTATGTGAAGAACTTGCTGACTAGATTTGGATTTGAGCATGTCAAGTCAAAATCTACACCAATGAATCAAAACAGCAGGGCTGACTTCAGAACGGTAAGGATGGCATCTATGTTCATCAGTCAAAGTATGTGAAGAACTTGCTGACTAGATTTGGATTTGAGCATGTCAAGTCAAAATCTACACCAATGAATCAAAACAGCAGGGCTGACTTCAGAACGGTAAGGCAGTTGTTATCAAAAAATATAGAGGCATGATTGGTAGTCTTTATATTTTACTGCTTCCCGGCCGGATATTATGTATAGTGTTTGTGTATGTGCTCGTTTTCAAGCTAAACCTAAGGAATCACACTTAAATGTAGTTAAAAGAATATTTCGATATTTAAGTGGGACTATTAATCTTGTGTTATTTTATCATATTACAAGCATATTTGATGTTGTGGGGTATAGTGGTGCAGATTATGCAGGATGTCAAACTGATAGAAAGAGCACAAGTGGTGTTTGTACATACTTAGGACAAACTCTTCTATCTTGGCAAAGTAAGAAACAAACTTCAGTTATATCCACAGCAAAGATGAGTAGTTAGTAGGGGGTAGTTGTTACTCTAAATTTTGTGGATGCTTCACACTCTACGAGATTTTGGAATCAAGTGTGGCAAAGTTCCAATATATTATGACAATACTAGCACCATCAACATATCCAAAGAATCCTGTGAATTACTCAAGAACAAAGCATATTGATTTTCATCACCATTTCTTGAGAGATAATGCTGCCAAAAGGTAAGATTAAATTAGTTTTTAGTGCCTACTGAATATCAATTGGAAGATATCTTTACAAAACCCCTTGGCTGAAGCAAGATTTTCTACCATTCGAAGAGAACTTGTCATGTGCAGCGTATAATTGCAAGCTATCTTTAGAAATTTGGTAATGTTAGCTTACTATTAATTTTCGTGTTAGCTTACTATGATTATTTATTAAATATCATAATTTGTGTTTTGATTTGATTTATTAATTTTGACATGCCATTATCTGTTTTATTGTGTGCTTACTTGTTTGTGTGTTTGGTGCTCTTTCTTTTCTCCAAAAGAGGATGATCTCAACACTTCTGATCAGTCCCTCAACCTAGATCTTTTTGATGCTTTAAGGTGAAGATATTTAGGAGATTTATGTTTGTTTAAGGTTTATTTAAGACTTGTTTCATCTGTTGGTTTATGGTTAATCTTGTGTGGTTTGCTACTTGGTTTATGAACTTGGTTTATGATAGTTATTTTTGCTTAATACTTGATTTGCTTTGGTTATGTTAAGACTTGGTGAGGTAATGATATGCTGCTATGTTGGTTGTATTGGATATGCATTTGTTGTTATTTGCAGTTTAATTATTTGCAGTAGTGTGTTATAAAGTATTGCTTAATTTTGAGATATGCATAGATTTAGGGGGAGTTTTATAATTCTCCTAAATGTGTGTAATCATCAAAAAGGGGGAGACTGTAACTCCTTAGTTTTGATGATCGCAATACAGCAAGCCATTATGTTGTTATTTAAGACTGTTTACAGGATATATCATCTTAATGACATTGTTGTTTATGCATCATGACAACAAGCTATCATAAGACAGTAACCTATTTCGGCAAGCTATGATCACGTTATTCAAACAATAGCAAGCCAAGATGGACAGTCCAGACTCAACAAGGAAACATATTTTCAAGGAGATATTTCAGGAATTTCTTTTAACGAATTGTAAAGACTTCTCTCTATATTATACGTGGTTAATATATATTAGAGCTCAGTTATAAAAAAATTTCTAACTTTAAAACAGTTCCTAATTTGTAGGAGTTTGTTTTCTTTTCAAACTCTATCTCCTAGAAATCTGATTAAAAAAGTTTTATACTCATACAAAATAGAAGAGACTTTTTCTGATCATTTTTCTTTCTTTATCTCTTCTATTAAACGTATATATGAATGTTGGAAATCATCCCAACTAATTTAAACGTTAGAATTGGATTCTAACTGTTGTAAGTTGTTGAGATTGTTTTGAACATTAGTGTATATTTATGTACGAGTTTTCTTGCAGTTTTTATGACTAACTTATTGCAGCAAGAACACTCACAACTCACTGATCTTTATTGGTTCTAAAATACTCTCGAGCTCTTAATTATATACACGTGTTTTATCTTAGAGAGTCTATAGTTTGAGTTGTAATTACTTTATCATTCATTTATATTGTTCAATTTGTATTGATTAGTTGCTGGATAGTTGGCTAAGAGAAACAAGGGTTTGGTGAACTAGTACCAGAGAAGTTTGTACTACGGGGTAATGTAGTACTTAGAGGCAGGTTTAGAAACAGGGTTTTAGCAAGCCATTATCAGCAGCTGGGATAAATGGAGATATATTATTGTATATTGTCTTAACAAGTTGTAAACTTACTGTGATTCAATAATATATTGTCTTATCGAGTTGGTAAGGGACCATGACGTAGACCGTAGGGGATTACGGGTCGAACCCGGCTAAAATTCTTGTCTGTTATTATTACTTTTCTGCATACTATTTTATGACTACATTTAGTCATCTTAGCTTACCATCATTGGCAGATTATTGAACTGTTTATAAAATCTCAGTAAGGGATTATCTGGTAAAATTTAAAACTAATCTTAGTTAGCCATAATCACCATCCCATAACACATATTTTTTTTTACTTTTTCATCTAAAATTCATAATTTTACATATCTTTTTAAAATATATTTTTTGAATTAAAGTTTAATATTTATAATTTTATTCAAAAAAGAAATTCGAGAACTAATATATGAACCTATCCTCCTTATTCATCTTAAAATCATAATGGAATTATATTTTGGTACATATTAGACAAAATAATGTCTTTGTGTACTGGTCAACCTTTTTGTGAATGCTAGCAAAAAAATACAAAGTGGGCTGACTTGGCCCTTTGCATTTCCTACTTTGTGGAAAGACCCAAAATTTATTAGAAAACTTGTCTATTGAAAATTTTGAGTTAAAAAAATATAAGCATGGTTTTCAATAATAAATTTTTATTACAGTTGAAAATATTAAAAATATTCATTATAATTACGTCAAAGTACATATGGTCAAGTCAGACCATTATAATTTCAAAATAAAATTGATTAATAATTAAATAAAAATCAACATATTGTCATTCATTTTAATTCTTATGTTTAAATAAACAAAGCAATTAGTAAATATTTTTATAAACCGTATCATTTTTCTCATACGTATAAATTTTTTGTCAAATTTTTTTTATCCTATCATATACCTCTAGAAATTTAATTTGATTAAATGTGATTATGTAAATATTATTTTGTGCATGACAAATAATATTATTGTTAGTTAGGGTTGGATTAGTACATATATTATTGTTAATTGAGGTCAATAGGTGGTTTATATAATCTCACTATATAAAATATAGAATTTTCGAAAAAATGTCATTTTGAAGTTATGTTTTTTATACACTGCTTACCACTTGATTTTTAGAATGTCATTTTTTACAGCACAAAATAAATTAGAGTAATACTTCTTTAGGCTTCTACATCCACATCCAATTAATTTACATAATACATGGAGCAATAAAAAATTTGAACTATATTGGGCCCATTTAAACCCATGAAATACAACTGGGCCTGCAAAATAGAGAATATAAAAATGGTAGTTAAAACCCTAATACAAGCACAAGCGGCCGCCCCCTTACAAACAAAATAAACATGTACATGGCTATGAAATAGTGTTTTGGTGTTATTTGTATTTTCTATGAAAGAGTGTTTTGGTGTTGTAAGGTTAAACACATCTTCAAATGAATTGGCGGAGGACTAAATGGACAAGATTTGGAGGTTTTCATGAATTGATGTTGTTTAAAAGGTTAAGGTAATAATTTGTATTTCCCTGTATCTTCATTTCCATTTCTTATGTGTTTTTTGAACAAACTTTTGTTAAAACTTAAATCCATACAATAAGTATCCCATTTTTCTTGTATATATGTATGTAGATTGACATGGAATGCCGCTTGTATTTGTTTTTACATGACCTCCATAACAAGAATTATCCCATTCAGAATTATATGTCAATGTTAAAAAAAAGAATTGAGTTATATTTGTAATAACTTTTTTGTTCCTCATAAATAATCAAATACATGATATAGTAAAAAAATGAAAATTTATAGGTAAGAAGCCCATATGTTATTTAGATTTTATCTTCATATTTGTTTAATTATACTATTAAATTTATTTTATGTTTATGTGTGACCTTTTTTCAGAGACATATGCAGAGGAATTTTATTTTTCTTGCTATTTGCAACAAGTTCCACAAACAATGAAGAAAATGCTCCAAGTCCCTTATATTTCACCTCTTCATCAAATTACTAGTGAAAGCTTTCTTTGTTCTTCTTTAAATTTTACTATGCAAATATATAAAATAAATATATATGCACATAGTACAAGTGAAGCCCTCATCACTATTTAACTTTATATTACCTGATATGGTTAAAAATGAGATTTCTTACTTGATAAAGATGTAGGCTCTGTTTGTGACAAATTATAGTGCTGTAAAAACTTATATATCAATACAAAAAGAGGTAGGCTCACCATTTTCAGTCTCACTAGAACCTTCTATTGATGTAATAGATCAGTAACTATTCAAAAGTATATAGTAATGGTTTTTTTTAATCCAGTAGTAATCACTATTTAACTTTATATTAGGGGATACATGGTTAGAAATGAGATTTCTTACTTGATAAAGATGTAGGCTCTGTTTGGGACAAATTATAGTTTTGTAAAAACTTATATTTTAATACATGAACAGGTACGCTCACCATTTTCACCCTCATAGTCTTAATAGTGGAATTGGTGGTGGCATTGTTGGTGGTGAAGTTCGTGCTAACTTAAGCAGTGTCATTGGTGGTAACTTTAATAATGGCATCAACGGTGGTATCATTGGTGGTATATTGGGTACTCTTAGTAGTGACATTGGGGGAACATGACTAGAATCTTTAGTGGTTATATTGGTGGTACTATAGACGATAACATTAGTAGTGGATTTGGTGGCACTGATGATGACATTGGTTGTATTGCTCTTGTTAGTGCAATGGCGGCATTGGAAGTGATATTTTTGGTCGGAGAGTTGGTGGTGGTATTGTTGGTATTGGTGTTAAAGTTCGTGGTAGTTTAAGCATTTTCATTGGTGGCCACATTAATTATGGTATTACAGGTGGTATAATTGGTAGTGGCATTGGTGGTAACATTGCTGGTAGCTTTAGTAGTGGCATGGCTAGTTGTCATATTTTCAGCATTGGTGGTATATTGGTTAGTCTTAATTATGGCAAGGGTGGTAGCTTAAGTGGAAGCAGTGGTGGTGGCATGGCCGGTAGCTTTAGTGGTAACACTGGTTGTATGTTCGGTAATATTCGGGGTAGTGGTTTTAGTTATGGTTCCATTGGCGTATTAGCCTCACTAGTGGTTAAAACTTTGATAGTGCTGGCATTGGTGGTAGTGCTATTAATATGAGTGGTGGTGCTCCTGACATTAACCCACCTTACAATGTTGACCAAATACCTTTCGCATGGACATCAACATCAACATTATCTTAATAATTCCTTCGAGCTCCTGATGTGGCTATTTCCAAATTTTGTTTCTTGTGCTACTCCCAACGCTACTATCACTTTTATAGAGGATGAACCCATGTTTACTATAGGATTTGTGACTTGTAGGGGATGTACTTCCCAAAAAAACCAAGAAGTTCATAAACCTTAGGCCTTTTATATGATTTTAAAGATCTCTCAGCTCTTACAAAATTGTACCATAAAATCAATCATTTCAGTGGCCTCTATTTGATTAGTAATTAGTTTTTGTACATACTTTCACTAAACAATTTTGAAAATAATTACAATTCTCAAACCCAAAAAAGTACTTTGAAGCATGGGTTTATAACCACATATAATTCATATATTTGTCTGTTTGGCGTTTTTATTTTTTGAATTTAGGTCATGAACATTACAAATAAATTTTAAGAAATGATCTAATACAATAATGAATTGTGGTTAATGTCCATGAATGATAAATAGTTACATATATTATTAGCAAGTATCATGTAATCAAATGATATATATATGTGTGTATGTAAGTTGGTAACCTATTAACTAGATAAAACTACTCTAGATGTCAATTTTTTTATCATTTCTAAAAAATTGTATCCTTTAAAAAAATTATATTCAGCCAAGAATTGTATGCATGTATTTTGTGAAAGAAAATATTGTGTAAAACATAATGTTTTATTAAATAATTATGTTTTGATTTAGTATTGTATAATCATGAATCATGTTCCCTATAAAATACTATTGTTATGTAAAAATGTATTGTTATGTAAAAAAGTGGAAAAGTTGTAAATTATTTTTAAAATATATATATTTTAGATATATGTTATCATCTGTATAAAGGAATAATTTTTCAAAATTTAAAAACAATGAAAAGATAAAAATAGAGAAATGAGTTCCTTAAGAAAAAGAACAAAAAGTACAATTAGTTAATAGCTGTGGTTAATATTAAAAGTTACTAATTTGTATGAACCTTCCTCTAAAATTAGTTATTAGTACAAGTGGTTATTAATTTATTCATAAAAAAGTGGTTATTAATAAAAGATAATAGGTTCTATGAACCTTCATCTAGATGAGATGAAGGTTTAACCATAACCCAATTTTAATGGTAACCTAGTAACTCACCCACAATCATGAAGGTTTGTTCTCTAACTCATCATTTCTTTGTTTAATTCATTCTCTATTTATATTATGTTTTGTTCTTAGTGTGCATTCCTTAGATTTAAAATTTTATATAAACATTTATGTTTTATACACGCTATTGTATTGTCCAGTTACCAATCTATTATAACTCTACTTCTCTTTGGTTTTGGTTAAGTGATCAATTTTTATACATAGGATACAATTACTACTTTAACAAGATAATATCATTCAACAAAATAAAATATACTTGCGTAAATTATTTAATCTTCATTAATTTAGTGTGGAACTTCTGCCTAAAATCAAAAAAATACCAATGAATAGAAAAAAAGTTAAAATTTAAATACAAGTTCCAAAAATATTACCTTACACATTAAACTTTAATAATTGTATTAAAATTATATTGAACACATATATAAATATTTTACAGAAAAAACAACTATAGAACATAAAATAATATATAAACGCTAAAATGAATGCTTACAAACTTAAATCATATATTTATTTATATTTTACTTTATTTCAAATACATTACATAAAATACAATGCATAAAATATAGAATATGAAAAATAGAGCATATAAAATAAAAACACGTAAGGAAGTACATAATTCAAAAATTTTAACACATATCAAAATATAGAAAATGTGAAAAAATATAAAATGGTTAAAAGTTTTTAAAGTATTAAAAAATATTGAAAATTCAAACTCAAGAAATTTACCTTACACATTAAATTTCAATAGTGGTTTGTATTATTAAACATACACTTAACATTTTTAATTTCATTACAAAATATAAGTAAGTTGCAAAAAACACAACTAGAGAACACAAAATAATATATAGAACCCAAAAATGATGTTAAACAAAATTAAATCATATATAAAGAAATTTAATTTATTAAAAATACAGAACATTATACAATTTATAAAAATATAAAACATAAAAATTAAAGCATATAACAATAGAGATAAAAAGAATTATAAAAGACATAAGACAAAAAAATTACATAAAAGTAAAAATACTAAACCTCTAAAAAAGTACCAAATGCTTAAAAGTTTTTTAAGTATTAGAAAATATTTGGCACATGACAATTAATGGAAGAAATGTCTATTTTTACTGCATTTAACATAGAACAGGGGTTTGTAGATGGCAAGAAATATATTGGCGGTAGAGATCCAAAAATTATAGACTTTGTCATGCTTCAAGATAAGTCAAACTTATTGGAATATTGTTAGAAGATATGTTGTTCAATTTTATAAGACTTTCTTTGATACAGAACATAAGAACATGGGCCAAGGGAACTAAATCTTACGCTTGTACAACTTATTTAGATCTTCGACCTATCTCTCTTGATAATATTCTGATGCGTATATTATATAAGGTGCTGGAAAATAAGTTTAAATGATGTTTAAACTTGATAATATTTAACAAACAAAGTGCTTTTAATCAAGGGAGGCTATTAACTTATAATGAAATGATTGCATTTGAAGTCATAAGGAAAAAAGGATGTGGTTGATTTAAAAATTGATATTTTTAAGGCATAAGATACGTTGGAATAAAGATTTATTAAACAAATGTTGCATAAATGTGGTTTGCACTCACCCTGGATTTCTAGGATTATAATGTGTTCTGAAATTCTCGTATAGTTTTGTAAACAGTAGTGGAATTTTTGTTGATGTGCATCCGCAACGGTGACTTCAACATGGAGATCCAGTCTCTCCCTACTTGTATATTCTATGCGTGGAAGGTTTAAATCTATCATTAAAAAGTTAGAAGAAACATGTTTGCTTCATGGAGTTAAGGTTGCTAGAGGAGCTCCCAGTATCTCCCATGTGTTATTTGCTGATGATTAATTTTCTTTTTTCAAGCAACGAGTGTAGATGCAAGGATATGATGAAGTGTATTTTAGAGAGGTGTTAGTGTTTGTCTGGACAAGTAGTTAATTATGTTAAGTCTACTGTGTTTTGTCCTAATACTTGTGCTGATAAGTGAACACTCGTATGTCACATCCTGGGGGTTGAAGAAATTGAATTGATAAACCACGTAAATATCTTGAAATGTCAATATAGTGGTGGTCTGAGAGTTAGGAGTTTGAGGAACTTCCATACAACTATGCTTGCCAAGCAATATTGGAGAATCATTAATGGAACATCCAACATATAATTAAACTTACTCCCATTTGGTGGAGGGCTCCGCAATTGTGCAAGATAGGTCAGCCTAGAGTTTCTCTAGTTCAATGTTTAACAATTACTTATTTCCACTGGGTTTGGCCTCTGAATGCTTGCTTTTACCACCAGTGTCATTCTCTTCATAATTTGATCTTTGTCGAGATTTTTAAGCATGATGATTCTTGTTGTCTCCTAGTCTTCTCTCATTTCCCTGACTCCCTTCTCAGTTGGGTACTACATCTTGAGATTGGGGATTGACCCAACAGCTTGGAAGGCCAAAAAGAATGGTTGTCCTAGGAGTGCGTTGTAGGGGCTTTTAGAATCTTACGATGTAGAATTTTACTTATTTTACGATGTAGAATTTTACCTATATGACATTTTATTGGTACTAATATGTAAAGTAATCATACATTCACAAGGTATATGTAGTCCGTCGAAGGCCTCAAGAGGTACCTCATGGCATGGCTCCACTGCAGTCCAGCTAGGTTCATTTTGGTATAGTACGATGAAATAAGATATTGGACGAACTGCCTCCGTCTACTAACACTTTCCATATATTATTTTCCCCGATGACATGATGGATTATCAGTGGATCTCCATAAGGTTATATGACATCCTCGTAGTCCTCTTTATTGAAGGAGAGCATCATAGTCTGTCTAGAAGGGCTGAACTGGTATAAATTATAAACTTGACGAGCGTACCTTTTTTGAAATTTTTACTGTCAACTCAAAGGACATTGCTTTCCGAAATTATCTTCACCTCTCCCTAATATCTCATTTTGGGTTCTGTGTTCCTTGTCTCATTCGGCCCCAACTTATCCTTCTGGTCTCTTAGAAATTCATTGAGTTCTTCAGCCTCGATCATTTTTTCAATCAGCCTCTTCAAGTGAAAACATTCATCACTATTTTGCTCCTTATCTTGATGGTAGTAACAATACTTATCAGAATTCTTCTTATGGTTGGCCATCTCATTTTAGTTGGTTGGATGAAAACAGGCTTGCCTTTCATTTAGGGAAAATTTTGGAAATCGCCACATTAAGTGGTGTAAACGCAGTCACATATCTAACTATTTGCCTTTCCAAGCCTCAGTCCATTTCCTTCTTATCATTAACCATTTGATATTCCTTTAGGAGTATTCGTAGTGGCATGACAGCCGGTTACGATCACCTCTTCGGGGCTCCCTATATCCTTCCAGAATATCCATCTTCCTTCGAATGTTCTTACCCCTCATATATACCATTCATGGAATTTGGGATATAATCATAAATTGAGAATAAAAAGAGAAAAACATATAAATTTCATTGAAATTGGAAATACATATAATGTCCTACATGCTTCGCTATTAGGAGATTCAAATTGCATTATTAAAGTAAATGACTGAATTTAATAATCCAAAATAAATAAATGGAAGGCTTTAGAAAGGTGTACTGGAAAAATTTCTAAATCTGGAAGTGTACCATGTGTTTTTAATAGGTTCGCATTCCAAAGTCTTTAGCTTATACGTTCCCGGCCTTATTACTTCAGCTACAAGTATGGGTCTCTCCAATTTGCCCGAAGTTTTCCTTACATATCGGACATTGAAATTGTTAACTTCCTCGGCACTAGGTAATCGACAAAGAGTGCACTCCTTTACACTCGAATCATAATACTGGGTTGCCTAAAGTTGGTATTTGAGATTTCTATGGCGAGCTACTTCACTTTCTTCTTCAAGAAGGTCTATATTGGCTCTTAGACCAAATCATTGCTTTACAAATTAACACTTCGGTGCGGTAAGTTGATAATCTAAAAACCATTTCGCTCGTGGATGGTCTTGGGGTTATTCGATAAGCCCACAAGACCCATCACAATTTTCGCTGAAAATCTTTGGCTTCGCCCAACCTCTCTTTGATTCCATCGAAAATAATTATTTGTTGCTTCAATCACCCCATTGCCTTGAGGATGACCAGAGAGCTGAAGTTTTGTTAGATCTCGAATTGGTGCAAGAAATTCATTTTATCATTCCTTTTAATTCCAATGATTAAATAAATAAAGCAATTAGTAAATATTTTTAAAAGTTGTATCATTTTTCTCAAATGTATAATTGTCTGTCAAAATTTCTATTGTATCTTATACCTCTAAAAATTAAATTTGATTAAATGCTGTTATAAAATAAATATTAATTTGTATGACAATAAAATATGTGCATTATAGTGAGAGGTTTTTTATACTTGAATCTATTGTAGTAGTACTACTATTATTGTTAGTTAGGGTTGTAGTAGTACTTATATAGTGCTAGTTGAGGTTAGTGGGGATTTTATAAATATACACTAAAAAAAATTAAAATTTCGAGAAAATGTCATTTTAAGTTAAATTTTTATAGAATACTTACCACTTGATTTTTAGAATCTCATTTTATTTACAATACAAATTAAATTAGAGTAATACTTCTTTAGGCTTCTACATCCACATCCAATTAATTTACATAATACATGGAGCAGAGTTATTGAATAAAAAATTTGAACTATATTGGGCCCATTGAAACCCATGATATACAACTCGGCCTGCAAAAATAGACAATATAAAAAAGGTAGGTAAATATACATCGAATTAATTTATAAATACATGGAGCACACTTTGTTAGATCATATTTTTGTGGAAGGAAAAGAATTCGAAATTGTAATAAGAAATTAATACTAAAATAAAGAAACAATTTAAACTGTATTCCGCGCATTAAAACACATCATACACAATTGGGCCGTACAAAATATATAGTCTAATCCAAAAAAACTATATTAAAATAAACTCACCACCGAAACACACAACTCCCCTTATTC
>NW_027420392.1:0-298 GCF_009905375.1 Apium graveolens
AACTAGGTTTTTAAATAATTCTCGTAGGCAGTAGTACACGAGGTATGGAGCAAAAATTGAGGCGGCCCGTTTTTTGGATATCTTTTCATAATTTGTCCCTATGGATTTATGAAATTGCATTCGCGTTTATTTGGGGTCGTCCGAACGTGAATCGGGGCTGAAACCAATGAAACTAGGTTTTTAAATAATTCTCGTAGGCAGTAGTACACGAGGTATGGAGCAAAAATTGAGGCGGCCCATTTTTTGGATATCTTTTCATAATTTGTCCCTATGGATTTATGAAATTGCATTCGCGTTA